>NC_034596.1:85863024-85887618 GCF_900095145.1 Mus pahari | reverse complement strand
ACAAATGGGACCTCATAAAATTGCAAAGCTTCTGTAAGGCATAAGATACTGTCAATAAGACAAAGAGGCCACCAACAGATTGGGAAAGAATTTTTACCAATCCTAAATCTGACAGGGTACTAATATCCAATATATACAAAGAAACTGGTGTTTTATAGCAGGTGATTTTAGATGGAATTTTAGAGCCCTGTTGTATTGAATTAGAACTTATACCATTGGGTCTTCTGGCTCTTAGGCCTTTGGACTTTGACTTGCGGGAGAAACATTTATTATCGGCTCCTTGCTGGCAGGTCCAGGCGAGAGGAGAGAGGTCCTGATCCCTCCAGGGTCTCTTTGGGGATGAGTGGGAAGGTGAGTGTCTACGGCCCAAAAAGAAACACAGCTGGGTTGGGAGTCTGTCAAAGCAGGACCTCAACTTTATGGCATCAGTTTCTTGGAACATAGAGAGGGGGATTTTTCGTGGGGTAAAATGACGTAGGAGGCAGGCAAGGGTGAAGGAGGGTATGGAGTGACAGACAAGGCCAATGGCAAAGCTCTACATCAGCAATGGTGTGGCAGAGGCAGGGCCTAACAGGTCTTGTTGAGTCATCCAGATATGGAAGTGACTGAGACAGGTCTCAAAACTCAGGCCAGGCTTAGGCTCTCCCACAAGGCCGCAGAAACTCAAGTCAGGCTCAGGTTTGTCCTCAAGGCCCAAACCAGGGCCAAATGGGGCTCAACAGAAAGCAAGTTTGGGGACTTCACATTGTTCAGTTTTCTTCTCTGTCTCTCTGTTTCTGTCTCTACCTCTTTCCCTTCTTCCTCCTCTCTATATTCCCTCTCTGTTACCTAGAAAATTCCAATGTATCATATCTATATGCAACATTTCTTTCTTCTCTATTCAAGAAACCATTAAGCTTTGTGAGTTTGATTTAAACTTTGTGTCATCTTTACATATTAGATTTTTCTAGAGTTAAAGCTATTTTAAATGTTCGGAAAACAATGTATTATTTTGGGAAATGATTTTCTAAGATTTTCATACTTCATAGTAAATACGTAGTTTTTTATCTGGAGGTTTTTTTGTTTGTTTGTTTTGTTTTTTTTAATGGTATAGACTCAGGTACAGTCAAGACATAAGTCTACCCTATAGGTAATTAGCAGGATATTTTCTTTATACTTATACTAGAATGTATAATGTAAATGGCATTTACAGAAGCAAAGAGTGATTAATCTAAACAGTTTACAGCAAAGTTTCTTAAATATGAGTAGTGTAAATAATTAGTAAACTATAAATCCTCCTTCTGAGAGCATACTTTTCCCAGAAGACAATGTGTTAGGTACTAGAGCAGGAAAAATATAACTCCTTATCACTTATGGAGTTAAGTGTGGTGAAAGAGACATAGATATCTATTATAGGAGAAGGGCAATATCAATCCTATAGTTGAAGATGACTTCTTCCAATGTTTAATAATCATAGTAAATTTTGTCACTATCATTCTAATTTCTCACTGTTATGAGATTCAGGTTCAACAGTGACTTAATTGAGTTTGTGCTGATCACCCAGTGGATTTAGTGAAGCTAATTCATGTTTCTTGTTCTTGTTATATGATGACTGTAGATTATCTAAAGTTTAATTAGACTTTCCTAGATTCTGCTAGGTTCTGTGTGTCCTCTCATTCTAGAATTTGTTTTAAAGGAGATTTTCTGAAACATGGTGTTGTCATGGTGAAGAGGAAACAGTTTAATTCTCTAAGGCCATTCAAAGCTTCCATGTGTATCTGTCACTCAGATTCTTTAGGCAAATCTAGGTACATTGCAAAGCCTCAAAATCAATAGACAGGTTCCTGATACAACTGAGAAGAAAGCAAATATTTATAACTAAGCAAATTACCAAAAGCTGGGATGCATATAAATTCCATAGAGCACTAAACACAATGTGTGACACAGAGAACATATACAGCATTCTGAAATCAAATTGTAATAGCAATAACAACGATAATAGTTGATTATGTGGAAACACAGATAATGGAGCAATTCATTGCTAAAGTAGGAACCATCACAGAGAAAGAGACCTTGACCCAGCCACTCAGGGGAGAAAGAAAGAAATATACTAGATTAAACGAACACAGAAAATAGCAATAGGAAGGGACCTTTTCTAGTTTGCTTTTTGTTGCTGTGATGATGAACAATGACCAAAACTGACTTGGAGAAAAAAGGTGGTATTTTTGTTTGTTTGTTTGTTTGTTTGTTTTACTTATGGGTTACAGTTCATCATCAAAAGAACCTAAGACAGGAGTCCAAGAACTGACCTATAGCCAATGGAGGAAGGATGCTCACTGTTTGTGCACAGGCTCACATTCAGCTGCCTTGCCTTGCCTTGCCTTGCCTTGCCTTGCCTTGCCTTGCCTTGCCTTGCCTTGCCTTGCCTTGCCTTGCCTTGCCTTGCCTTGCCTTGCCNCTTGCCTTGCCTTGCCTTGCCTTGCCTTGCCTTGCCTTGCCTTGCCTTGCCTTTCTTTCTGTTTTAGTTGGTTTTGTCTATTTGTTTGTTTAAGACACAGTCTCACTCTATAGCTTTGGCTGGCATGGAACTTGCTATATATATATACAGGGTTGGCATAGAACTTGCTATGCTTCAAGAGATCTGCTTGCCTCTGCTGCCAGAGTGCTAAGAATAAGGATGTGTACCACCACCCTTGGCCAATCCTTTTTCTCATAAACCTGAGTCCCATGGTGGCCTGGGCTGTCCTGCATCACATTTCCTATATCACAGCAGGAAAATGCTCCACAGATCTGCCCATTAGTCAGTCAGATGGAGACAACTTCCCAATTGAGGCTCCCTATTCCTAAGTATATCAACAAGGGCAATTGAAGCTGTGACAGGGACTAAGCTAAAACCTAAGCAGATGTAGAGTATCAGTCTTTTCCTAGAATCTTATGTTCAATCAGGTATTACATTTATGATGAGCTCAGATGCAAGTAATGGCATACTCAATTAAAGGTAGTTTAAATAATAAAATGAAAGAACATATTGTCTTACTAAGGAAGAAATGAAAAGATGGGACATTTCAAGACTCACTCAGTATTATGGGATGTCTTCCAAGCTTAGGGATTGTCTTTGTATCATGTCACACTTGGCTTGGTAGCTTGTGTTCTCAAGGCTCTTTCCTTGTGTTCCCAAGTTTGTTTCTTCAGCCTCATTGAGTAGCATACAAGAACAGGATGGCAATTCCTTCTTTTGTATTTAGTTTAATCAGCCTACAAAGCATTCTTCTTGGGATCCTCCTTTGAGAATGCAATTACTTTGTCTCACTGTCTAGAATTCCTTCGGATGTTCATTCCTGAATTATCACTGGCTAACAGAAATGGACTGGCATGATTAATTTAGAATAATAATGAGTCTAGGGAAATTCTCATCTTCTCAAACTTCATTTTCTACTCATACAAAAGAATCAAATCAGTGTTATCTTAGCAAAATGGTGATGGCAGTATTTGAAGTCAATGAACATTTTAATGATTCCTATTTACCTTTAATTATTTACATGAATTGTCACCTTTGAATAACTTCTGGCACTAAATTGATATGATTGATATTTGGAAGCAACATTTACATGTGGACCCCACAGTTATTACACAGTTCATTTGTGTATCAAGGTAACTCAGAACATTGAATCTAAATTGGGCTTTATCAATAAAATAATACACATTTTTTACCTTTCCTCATTTCTCAATAATTTCATAGATTAAAATATCTTACTTTATATTTTCTGTTTTGTGTTGCTATAGCAAACATCAGCATTGCTAGCTTAGTAGTTTCTTCAACAAATATCTGTTACTTCTATAAAATATAAAAAAGAAAGAATTCCTTGTCTTCCCTTGAAATACTTTTTATCTCATACAAGGCCACTTTGAACTTTTGGTCAGTCTGTAGTTTCATAAATGGCATGCCCTTTGTTCATAGGATGATCCATAATAGCCTTTGGGTTCAACTAAGTGCATTTATTAGCACATACCAAACAAAAGCAAAAGAATAAATAGTAATCAGCATATAAATAGGAGATAATCCAATTAGGCATTTACAATATTCAGCAGAAACAACTGGGGAAGCTTGGTTAACATAGTACAGCCTGAGTCCCCAGTTACAGTTCTGTACAGGGTAACCTCTCCACATATGATCCTTGTCATTCCTACTACAAGCACTTTGTGTGACAGAATAAATAATAGTGACCTCAGTTGAAATGGGTTATCTTGTAGCTGTTCTCAAGGGTATATTGTTTTTAGCACTCTTCTCTTTTCTCCTAGTTCTGTGGGACAAGCAGTCCTGAAGCACATGAGATAAACCTTGAGAAACAGGGGCCCCTGTTTCCAGAGTACACTCTTCACAAGAGCTAACGGCACATGACATTGTTTACAAATGCCATTTAGTGTACAGATGCTCATTCCAATGAGAACCTTTACAGAGAACAATAAATACTGAATAGATGAGATGATTCTGTACATATATTCACATCCCACATTAAAATATCAATGCTTAATTTATACATAGGAAACAGGTAAACTTTCTCCGGCAAATTTTGTCAAAATCCATTGAGTTCTATTCAAACCGCATGGTACTATGACTCATTAGATTAAACCCCGCTGCTCATGACACATTTCAGTGCCCACACATGTTCAGTGCTCGTGGCTTGGGCACATGTATTTGAGTCAATTATGGTAGTTATTCATCGGGGTATTAGAAAAACCTCTATATTTTCCTCCTGACAACTTTCATTCCAAGCTTTTTGCCACCCCACCTCTACTGCCTGGTGAAATGCAAATCACAAAGTAGTGCTAAAAGCAGGGAATCAGGAAAGATGGATCTTCAGAGAAGATCTGGAAAAGATATGAAAACAATGAGGGCAAAGAGATCTACAATGACTGTTTTAATGGATGGAAGCATTGACAAGGGGGCCATGGTAACCATGAATACGGAGGGAAATGACAAAGCTTAGATAACTCAGTTGATTTTTTTTATAGGCAGATTTTTCCCTCTTTTTTTCTTATTTTGAAACTAAAATGTGAATTTTTAAAGTTTTGAAATGATAAGGTTTATGTTAGGATTTATGAACCTTAATATTTTCTGATTAAAATAAGCAAGCAAACACAAAGATCAAACAAGAGGAGTGGGCTTATTGTGTTTGGAGTCATTTGCACTTACTGTGGTCTTCCATAATACTTTTCTTTTCTTTTCTTTTTTTTTAAGACCATGAATATAAGACAGGAGATGTTCTTGCAGGGAGGACCATGGGAGAATCAAATGCTTTGGAATCATATAGACTACCCACTAATTTAAGAAAAGCTAGACTGTATCTTCTCTTTATTTGTATTATCCTCCTCTTTTTAATTTGTTTCCAGCTAAGAGCAGAGATTGTTATTTTGAGTTGCTGAAACTGTAAGGTTTTACATTTTTCTTATTTAACTAGTATAAGCCTTCATTAAGCAGGAAGCAAACTAGCATGATTTTGGTCACAAGGTATGCATATATATTAATGTCTTAAAATGTTTATTATCCTCTAATCTAATAATTTACCGTATATGTGATTGCTCTAAATTAACAGCCATGTGATCCCCAAATAATGCTAAAGTGCCAATGTAGCCATTCTCAGAGTTGCAAACAATTTAATGGCAATAATGAATTATAATTGTATAGTTGTATTACTATCATTGATGAGAGTCTGTGTTGTAGAAGAGTAAAGCTTTATGCAATTACTTAGGACTACTTGATGAAATTTAGTTCATTGTGTACAGTAGAATTCCAGTTTTATTTAAGTCATGCAGATATATCTGTGTAAAGTATAATGAGCATGAATTTCAAAAGGTTAACTATGAATAAATGGGGAGAACTGTTCCAAAAGGTTTTCAATTTTTTTTCCTCAATTGTGTTCCAAAGCTAACACCAAAAACAAATGCCACTCTGTGGTCTAAATGGGTAGTAAAAATTAAGAGTTTGGTTGATGAATTTCAAAAATGCTTCCCAATTTAAAGTTAACAAATGAATCAAGCAATGGATTGAATCCTTGGGTATTTTCAACTCATGTTTTCCAAAGGAGCAGGGAGCATAGTATGAATAGTCTCATGGTTCTTTTTCAGTTTGATAGTTTTGTCTCTAACTTATATCAGATTTCCAAATAAACCTCGAAGGAAACGACCTTTGAAATGTCTGAAGGGAGTGGCTTCACATAGACAGAAGGGAGAAATGAGCCAAAGATTCTGCTTCTTCTAGAAAGTTCCATTCAGGTTTTCAGAGGGTTTCAAGAAGATTCATGGCGCCTTTGTGCTTGTTATTGTTAGGCTGATTAAAACAGTGTGTGACACTTTTTTTGTCTGTATGCAAGACTTTGCTCTCTGTCTTACTATTTCTAGAATTATGAAATATCTTCTAATTGATAGAAATGCTTCATCTAATAATATTTTCTTCTCATCAAAAATATTTTTATAAAATAAAATATATTAAATATGCACCAGTGACTAAGCTTTCATGTATATATAATCTTTATGTGTTTTTAGTGGAGTAAACGAATGGGGAAGCCCCTCCCTCCTCTTACGGGATTCTCTGTTTCAACATTCAGGAGTGGGAACCAGTTGTCGGGACTCTTAGGTAACTTCTGTAGGACGTTACTGCCTAAGAGCTTGCCACTGTAACAAAGTATGGAATCTGACTTTGTCTCAAGGCCTGCTCCTTATTGGTGGCTGAGGACTTAATACCAGCACTATTCCTAGAAGGATGTCAGTTGGCTTTAAGACCCTGGTAAACACTGTGCTTTTATAGTTGGTGCTTTTATAGTTAGTGCTTTGAACATGTATCTTATACAAAATTATGAGGTTCTAGAGGGAAACAACCCATTTCCTGGGACTGTCCTATCACTCACATAGGGACAGAAGCCTTTGGTGAACATAAACTTTGTGTATTTCAGCAGGGATACAAAAAAACCGCATCTCTGGTTTGGCCTCTACACCTAAAAATCAGGTCTATTGGTACAGCAATTACAGGTGATTAAAAAAAAAAAGATTTAGTTATTATTATATGTAAGTACACTGTAGCTGTCTTCAGATACCAGAAGAGGGCATCAGTGAGCCACCAAGTGGTTGCTGGGATTTGAACTTAGGACCTTTGGAAGAGCAATCAGTGCTCTTAATCACTGAGTCATCACTCCATCCCCTCTTTCTCTCTTGCTCCTTTCCATGATGTTCTTATTTTCTTTTCCTCCTGGTACCTGCTTCTTGTTTTGATGTGTTCCTGTGTATCCCAGGCTGGTTTCAAGCTGGTGATTGTCTTGTCTCAGTCTCTCAAATGATGATTACGGGCTTGAGTCTCAGCACACACACACACACACACACACACACACGGGGGGGGGATAAGTTATGAATCATTTCATAGAACTGATAACATTAACAAAAACCATTTTGTAGCATTGACTCTGTGCTGTGTACTATTGCTATTGTTTTATATATGTATATATACATTACCTTGCCAAATCTTTACATAGTCCTGAGTCACACTATCCTCACTTTATAGATGAAAAGGTAGTCCTAAAGTATCGAGACCAAAATTGTCTAGTCATTGAGTCATTGAAAGTAGAGTCAGATCTAGAATCCAGGTAATCTTGCCTTACTACCTCATAAAATTTCCTGTTATCTAAGATTCATTTCTGGTAAATGCAAAATAGAGCCCTGACTTTGTAATGTAATGTTAATGGCAACACCATTCCAAACATTTTGCTGAACTCCATTTATCATAGGAGATAATAGAAAATTAAAATGAAAGTGGGCTAAATGTTACCAATGGCTGATATAAAATGCTTTCCACACTTGAAATCTTCCAGGGTTCTATGGCCCAAAGGTTATGTTCTTTCATAGATGATCAGCTACGACTTTGAATGTGAACAGAGAGCATTATTTGAATCCGAGCTGAACCCACCCCAAGCTATGTCCATGTCTTTCAGACTCTGTCTCTAGGTATAGGTGGGGACTATAATCTTTCAGAAAATGTCAGATATTAGACATGCTATGAGATCTTTTAGTTTTCCATTTACGACTTGAGTGAAATTATAAATTTAACTTTTCTAAGTAGTATCTAATACTAGTTTTCTTAACTATCTTTTATTTATTATTTATTTATTTATTATTTATTTATTTATATGCACACAATGTGTTTATTTAAAGATTGATACACAGTTATTCTTTTTTTCTTTTTTTTTTCCTTTTTTTCCTTTTTTTTTCTTTTTCCCCCAAGACAAGGTTTCTCTATGTAGCCCTGGCTGTCCTGGAACTCACTTTGTAGACCAGGCTGGCCTCAAACTCAGAAATTCACCTGCCTCTGCCTCCTGAGTGCTGGGATTAAAGGTGTGTGCCACCACACCTGGCTCTACAGTTATTCTAATAATGCATATGTTGAATTTACAAATATAAATATGACCTAAAGAAGCCCATATGAATTTATTTTAGTATTTTCCATTCAAGTATTCTTATACTTTTAAAATTTTATATATCAAGCATATTTTACTCTGTGAATAAAATCTTGAAGGTAATCTCCTGAGATTTTACTGAAATATGCATACATACATTAATTGGTTTAAAAATTTGATTATATTACAAATAACAGTTATTACCTTATGAGTTCTAGAAGAGATGACTCATCAACCTGTATAACTTAGGAGACCTTTTGCCTTAGGCTTTGCATTATTTTGAGAAAAATTCTACCTCATAATTTTAGTATATTTTTGTAGAGTATGGAAAGTGTTTTAAAGAAATAAAGACAAAGTATTATGGTTATAGGAGAAACTTAAACAATTGTTTTAAAAATATTTTCAAGTGTTCAGTCACCATTCAAATTTAGTACTTGTCAAATAATTTCTAATCATTTGAATCAGAATTCAAATGAGATTCATGCATAGCAATAGCTGACAAGTCTTTCTAGTGTCATTTGTTATTTAAGTTCATTCTTAATCTTTTTTTTATTTTAGACTTGAATGTTTTCTTTGAGAAACTTGGTCTTGTAACTCTTTTTTTTTGATAGAATTTTTTATTCTATATTTTCTTTATTTACATCTCAAATGTTATCCTCTTTCCCGATTTCCTCCCTCCTGAAAACCCCCTCTTTCATCCTCCCTCCCCCTGCTTCTATGAGGGTATTCCTCCACCCACCCACCCACCCACTGCCATCTCCCTGCCCTCGATTCCCCTACACTGGGGCATCTATCGAGCCTTTATAGGACCAAGGACCTCTCCTGCCACTGATGCCTGACAAGGCCATCCTCTGCTACATACCAGCTGGAGCCATGCACACTCCTTGGTTGATGGCTTAGTCCCTGGAAGCTCTAGGAGGACTGGTTGGTTGATACTGTTGTTCTTTCTATGGGGTTGAAAACCTCTTTAACTCCTTCAGTCCTTTCTCTAACTCCTCTATTGGGGACCCTGTGAACATCTGCCTGCTTCTGTATTTGTAAGGCTATAGCAGGGCCTCTCAGTAGTCAGCCATTAACAGGTGCCTTTCAACATGCACTTCTTGGCATCCACAAGAGTGTCTGGGTTTGGTAACTGAGTATGGGATGGATCCCCAGGTGAGACAGTCTCTAGATGGTCATTCCTTCAGTCTCTGTGCTACATTTTATCTCCATATATACTTCTGTGAGACATGCTGTATGATCTTTTAGTCTTCCATTTACGACTTGAGTGAAATTATATATTTAACTTTTCTAAGTAGTATCTAATGCTAGTTTTTTTAACTATCTTTTCTTTATACCTAAATCCAAAGCTTTGAACATGGTCATCAAGGATACATAAATGGAGCGCCCCTGATTTCCTGAAGTTCAGCCACAGGGATCTCCTATTTTACCCATTTGCTTGTTTACTTTGGGAAACATTGCTCATTCATGAATTCCTCTCACTTCCTATATTTTCCCCTTATTTAATCTGGCTACCCATCTTTGAAGACTCAGCCTTAAAGACAGGCCCCCACTGAGTTAATTGACCATCCTTTTATATCCTGGCCCTTTCTCAAACCCATTATTATATATTTGTTTGTACAATTATATTTTGGGTATTTGCCTCTCCTATTATTGTTGGTTCTTTGTAGGGGCAAACCATGGGTTTTGTTTGTTTCACCATTGTTTAGCATCTAGCAAAACAGCTGGCAAATAATCCACATTTGGTAAATATTTACTAAGTAAATGGGCTCCACTATCATGATTTCTTAAAGGGATCTTATGTGGTTGCTTTGAGATTAAATGAGATTTATTCATAGAAACCTCCCTGTCAAGTTGAATTCTAGATTACTCGTAGACCCTGAAAAAGTAGTCATAATCCCCCTCCCCTTTTTTTTCTTCTTGATGTTAGTGACTCCAGTTGGGACTATTTTCTGCTTCTTATAAGTCACGGATAATGATGACAAATGATGTCTGGTGAAGATGCTTTGCATGGGGATGTGGGAGTTCATGGAAGAGTACACAGTGAGAATGAAGACAGAGAAGCTGAAAGTGGCATGCAGAATTTGAAGAAATTAGGTCATTCTGATTGGCCGAGGGCTGTGCTGGAGGGTTATGATGGGAAACGTAGCTTTAAATCATATTGGGAAGGTCTTATTGAGGACTCTATAAAGGTTTTGGGATTATTGTAAGTCTGAGGAGCAGATTTTCATGGAACACCTTTTCAGTGGTAACGAGACACACAGCCTATGTTGCTATGCTGGTGGCGTTGTGCACATGACCATCTCTTTACCATTTAAATGCTCAGCTCTCCAAGACTTTTAGTATAGTTCTCTCTTATTTTTCACTCATTTTCTTTAACTGTCCTATGTATTATCTTTTTTTTTTTGTATGACTGCAATTTAATTATACCATTTCTCCCTTTAAACACTTCCATATACCCTTCTTCAGTGTCCTTCAAATTCATGGCCTTTTTTTCTCACTAATAGTTATTAAACGCATGCATAGACACACATACATATGGATATATATATATATATATATATATATATATATATATATTCTTAAATATAACCTGCTGACTCAATATGCTACTTGTATGTATATTTTTATGTAATCATATGATCAAACCATTTATTTTATACATACAAATGTCAGTCACCTAGCCGGCATCTTTCATGTCTACTTGATATATTTCAATCTTTTTTTAAAAGATTTATTTATTTTATTTATGAGTACATTGTAACTGTCTTCAGACACACCAGAAGAGAGCCTCAGATTCCATTACAGATTGTTGTGATCCACCATGTGGTTGCTGAGAATTGAACTTAGGACCTCTGGAAGAGCAGTCAGTGCTTTTATCTGCTGAGCCATCTCTCCAGCCTGATATATTTCAACCTTAATGTATCTGAAATTAAACTTAACCCTGCAAATTTCTTCCTCTGTTGTTTTCTAGTCAGAGACATCCTCACTGTCCAACTCAGGTGCCTGGGAATCATCTTGAACTCTACAAAATACTTTTGCATATCAATCACCCAGTTACTTTTGTTCTTTCTATCTGTTTACTTTCTTTTTTAAAAAATTTCTTTGGGGTTTTCAAATGATGAGTTTTGATTACACTTACCAACCCCAACTTAACTCTCAAATCATTTTGCAAATAAAAAAAAAGGATTCATACTCATTACAATTGTAATATAATCATTTGAAAGATTATGTAAGATGAAATGGATTTCTTCACCCAAAGGCAATAATTAGTATAGTTCTACTATGTTTTATATGCATGTGTAATTATATGTATTTATATACATGTAACTATGCATGTATATATATATGCATGTATTGTATGTATTGTATTATTGTATTGCTTAGCTGTGTCATCTGTGCTTAATGTTGAAAGATCAATAGGAATAAAGTGGGTTGATTTATAGTACTGTTATATTGGTCGGAGATTTTTCTGGTTTCTTTTTTGCTGGTGCTTCTAGTACTTTCTTACATGAAATGATTTTGCTTTTGGAATGCCATCTCGCAATGCTAAAGAACTGATTAGCAAAGGCTTGTGAAAAGTAAACCAAGGGCAGAGGTTTTGAGTTGAATGATCCAAGCCGAAACAATGAAAATAGGATCCTTTTGATATAAATCCTAACAGTTTCATGAGTCAGAGCTTTCCTCTTCCACCAAAATTCATATAGAACTCCATTGTTGTATGTTGGGTGTTTTATCTGGAGGCTGCTATGCTTAATCATCTCATAGCCACTTTATAATTGGGAAAAATATAATTTTAAAACCACATAGTTAACCAGGATACCAATGTACCTGCAAAGAGCATTGATGCTTAGTTTCTTCTGATCTGGCCCAAGAACCAGAACTGCTGGAACTAAGTTCACATTTCATATCATAAGTGTAGCTGGAATTTATAGGCTCCAGAACTTAGTTCCCCATTAAGACTTTTGGAGAACGTGCAATCTGGTCTTCCATTCATTAGGTTAGGAAGAGTAAGGACAGGGTTTTTCCAGTACGCTGGTGTCTTGGAAAGTGGAGCTTCAAAGTGGAATGCTTTAACTATAACCTGGCACCACTCTTTTGGTCTGGTCTGAAGCCTGTCATGTCATCTGCAGGGAAATGAAGCTGGTCTGTCTTCTAATGGCATCGACACTTTGATATTGCTCTCTTTTCTGCCTTTGCAATGCTTGTGACATGTCATGCCAGAAAAATAATAATTTTCTGAACCTTTTTACCCCTGATAAGTACTTGCACAATGAATTTAATTAAAACCCCCTTTATCTATTATGCCGAAAACAAGGAATTAACAATATCCATTAAAATGACTATTACATTCACATCAAATGGATTTCAACACCCTACTGAAATGATATGAAGGAAGCCATAATCACACAAAGCCCAATATGGTGTATAAATTTTAAGCCTTGTGAAACCTTAAATTATTTTAATCTCCAAACGTAATTATCATAAATGTCAGTCAAACTTTCTCAAGGCCTATTTTTGTTGAAAGAAAAGGAACAAATGTGACTACGAGTCTCTATGCTTTACAACTTGATTAACTCCTCCATTCCTGGTAAAGTCTCAGACTCACTACAAAGAAGACTAATTTTTTTGTAGGTAGAGTATATTTTATGTTTTTAATTTATTTTTATTGATGATAGAGTCGAATGCAATATATTCTAATTATGATCTCCCATGTTCCCTGTCTCTCAGGTCCTCCCAACTTCTTCACACATCCCAATGCATTTTCCTTCTCTCTCTCTCTCTCTCTCTCTCTCTCTCTCTCTCTCTCTCTCTCTCTCTCTAACACACACACACACACACACACACAGACATACACACATTAGGATATAGACAGGCATCTACAAAGTAATAATAAAGTAAAATTAGATAAAATAAAAACAAGCTAGATTACAAACAAACCAAAGGGGGGGGGATGGTCAATTAACACAGAAAGATGCAGAGATACACACATTCACACACTAGAATCATATAAAAATATAAAAATGGAAAACATATTATATATATGCAAAGGACCTGTAAAGTTACAGAGAGAGAGAGAGAGAGAGAGAGAGAGAGAGAGAGAGAGAGAGAGAAAATAATTATGAGGCAAAGAACCTCCACACAGAGTTCCTTTTGTGTTGGTTCTCTATGATTGGGCATGGGTGTGGTCTTAATTGTGGTTTATAAAGGGAGACTCTGTGGAGAAGGATGACTTTTTCATGTGTGAGAGGTTATCAATGGAACTTAGCTTGCCAGGTGTATGCTCCCCCCCTCTGTCTTTGCATCCCACCAGGCCCAGATCTGTGCAGACTCTGCTTGCTGCCATGGTCTCTGTGAGTTCATATGTGTATTGGTCCTGCTCTAGTTAGAAGGCCTTATTCCTTTCGTGTCCTCTGCCGCCTCCGGCTTTTATAATGTTTCTTCCTCCTTTTGGAGGGGCTTCCCTGAGCCCTGAAGAATGGGGACCTGATGAAGATCTCCCATTTAGGACTGAGTATTCCAACATCTCTCACTCACTGTACACGGTCCAGTACAGGTCTGTGTTTATTCACTGCTACTGCTGGAGAGAGCTCCTCTGGTGATGGCGGAGTAGGAACTAAGCTATGGGGTATAGCAGAATTTCATTTGGAGTCACTGTTTGTTTGTTTATTGCTATGTTCCTTTAGCAGAGCAGTAGTTTATGACTTTACCCTATGTTCTTGGCCTATCGTATATCAGATTCTTCTCTACTCAAAGCAGTTGCTGGTATGGATTCAATCTCATGGAGTGGACCTTAAGTCCAATCAGATATTGGCTGCTTAATCCCACAAGCTTTGTGCCACGATCGCAGTAGTGAATCTTGAAGGCAGTTCATCATTGTAGAAGGAAGATTTGGTAGCTGGAGATTGGTATTTACTTTTCTCTTTTTTGTAGCATGCACAGTCACTTCCATTACCATGAATTCTTGTCAGGAAAAGTGAAGACTCTGGGTAGACAGAAGCACCACATCTATTATTGAAGGTAGTGTCTTCACAAATACCATCAGTTTCCAGAGAGCACCAATAGCCTTGGTAATGTCTTGGGTTGTGTATGGGTGTCTATGGGACTCCTTTGTCGCACAACTTGATTAGATGTAACCAATTCCAGAAACTTGAGGCCTCGTTTGGTGACAAGAGATGTTCTGTTGGGACTTTGTCTACCTCATTATTTAGCAAAAACCTATTTAGATTACATTTCTATATGTAGACATTTTAGAAAGCTTCCTGAACTATATTAGGATTCCATATGACCTCTTAAGTAGGTCTTAGTTTTAAATGTCCCTCTCCATAGTCTCTTCTTCAGCCTTCCCTCCCCTTATCCTACCTGTTTAATTCTCTCTTGTCCTCCCTTCCATATTCATCCATAATTATCCATTCTATTTCTTCTACTTAGCGTGACCCAATCCTTCTCCCTTGACCATTACTTTTTGCTTAATCTCTGCAGTTATATGGATTATAGCTTGTTTATTGAATTAGCAGCTAACATTAATATATTAGTAAATAATATTATATTTGCCTTTTGGGGTTTGTGCTACTTCAGGATGAAATAAGGATGATTTTATCTAGTTACACTGATTTGTCTGCAAATTTCATTTCTTAGCAGCTGAGTGATACCTCCTTGCATAAATGTACCACAGTTATCCATTCAGTTGACAGGAATATAGTCTGGTTCCAATTTCTGATTATTATAAATAAAGCAGAAATAAATATATTTGAGGAAGTACGTTTATAGTAGGCCGTGGAGTCCTTCGGGTATATGCTTAAGAGTAGTATAGCTGGATCTTGGGTAGGTCTATTCGCAGCTCCCTAAGGAATCACCACGCTGATTTCCATAGTGACTGTACAAATTTAAACTCTCACCAACAATGGATGAATCTCCCCCCAACCCCTCATTTTTACCAGAAGAGCTGTTATTTCATCACCTTTCATAAAACTCCACTCCAAGTGGATCAAAGATTTCAAAACAAGACCAGATACAATAACCATGATTGACGATAAAGTAGGAGTAGTCTTGAACTCATTGGCACAGGGAAAGACTTTCCAAACTGAACACCATTAGCACAGGCACTAAGAATAATAATTAATAACTGGAATGTCTTGAAGCTTCTCTATGGCAAAGGTCACCATCATTTAGACAAAGTGGTAGACTACAGAATAGGGAAAAGTTTGTATTCTTAATAACTGCACATCAAACAGAGGGCTAATATCTAAAACAAATAGAGAACTCAAAAAAAAAAAAAAAACCCTGAACATCAAGAAAACAAATAATCCAATTAAAATAGGGTCCAAGTCTAAACAGAGAGTTCTCACAAAAGGAGACTCAAATGGTTGAGAGACACAAAAAGTGTTCAACATCCTTAGTGATCAGGGAAATACAAATCAAAACTACTTTGAAATTCCATCTTGCAATAGTCAGCATGGCTGAGATAAAAAAGAAGACATTTTTAAGTGTGCTGCAGAGTCTCAGCTACATACAGTTTGCAGGAAGGACAGCCTGAACGTGATAGCTGGGCTTTGAGTAGCATGCCTTGACTTAGAATGACTGGTTAGTAATGCCAGTGGAACATGAACAGTAGCTGTAGGACCTATCTTTTCAGATAAAACCCATACCATAGCCACTGCTTGATCATATTCAGTCTTCCATAGTGTGTTAAGCTGCTCTGTTGGCTTTCCAAAGCCAGATTTCAGGTTGAGGCAACAAATAAATCAAGGGAATGGTCTTCTCTCTGATTTCATAGGTTATCAAAATGAAATGCTATTGTATCCTTTCTAGAGAAGAGATGACCACATTTTGATGAAGTGTCATATGGAGCAATTATGTCAACAGAAGAAACAAACATTTTGGAGACTTTTTTTTACCATCTCTCTCTCTCTCTCTCTCTCTCTCTCTCTCTCTCTCTCTCTCTCTCTCTCTCCATCTATCTATCTATAACAAAGTAGCACATTCTAAAGCACAGTGGGTCAGAATACATGGTACATGAGGTTGCATGACCTGTGACTGGGTGCCTAGAGATCTTCTGGTGTACAACGTTTTCCCTGGGAAAGCTCACTTCTAGTTCCAATTATTCTATAGTCCTGAATTTCAATCAGAAACAGAAAAAGTCACTTACAAAACACCAGTACAGTGGTGCACAGATCTAGAATTGCCTGACGACCACGTGTTAACCTGTCGTTCGTTTAGAAATTAAACCCAGTTATCAGAAGGCAAGCTTTGTTTGAAGCCTCTTCCATCATTCTCTGCATCTCACCAACCAAGGGCTCAATCTTTGTTCTTTCTCTCTCATTACTTCATAGCCTTATTTGGTGCTTTTCCCTTCTCTATTGTTGGCAAGTTCTGAAAGCCTGTCATATTGAACCTTATGCTGCCCCGTCATTTACTTGGAACAAATGCCATTATGTTTCCCTAATAACAGCTGTGAGAGCATCTATCAGTCTTTTTTATTGGAGTATTATTTCTGTACATGGAATGATTTGCTGTCAGGGTCTGCTGTTGACTTCCACTGTTTGTAGTGAAACAGTGCTAAACTCTTACCCTTTCCTCACGTCTGCATCCGCCCGCCCTCCTCCCCCACCCCCAGCTGGATCAGTTTTAGCCATTATTCCAAAATACTACTTACAAATAAATGTAACTACAGTGGACTTTACCTTTTTTTGATAACCAAAAGAATAGTGCAAAGTTAAAGTGTTCCTGACCCTGAAGGATGTCTTACTTGCATTCTCCTTTTAAAGGGTATCTCTGTCACTTGACTCTGTAGGTCTCTGAGTTGACAGCATTATGCATCTGTCACATACTAGCTATAAGAGAAGCTCAGAATCTCAAGCCACCTTTGGACTCTGGGAGGGACAATGAGTACTTCTACTGTCAGGAAGTGACTCATACTAACAGTTTGGAAAACAGAGGCATATTCTCACACTAAGTGTAGCTATGGGTACTGAACATAACCATGGGCACCCCATTTAGAGGTCTCATTGGTGTTTTGTTGATAAAGAACTTGTCTGGCAATGATTCAATGAGATTATGAAGCCTGATGAATGGAGGGGAAACAGTAGCTCTAAATGTCTTTGAATTGTAAAATGCTCTCATTACACACTTGAGAGAACAGGTTCAGAGGCTGAATGCCATTGCTTAGCTATAAGTGAGAGTCAAGATTTCAACTGTGAACGTCCTCCTCTTCTTGTATCTCTGGAGTGGCACCTGGGAGAGAGTCCGTGCTCTCTGAAAGGGCATTCTATAAACAGGTTTTGTCACGGCAGCAGGATCGAAGTCACTGCTTGTAGGAGTTCTGGTAATCAGGCTTATCCAGGGTGGCATGTTTGGGAAATGACAAACTGTAGGCTAGTAAGCTGGGTACAGGTAGCCAGATAGGACTCATGGAGAGCCTTGGCTGAGGTGAGTTCTGAGTCAGAATTCCTCTGCATCTTCAGATAGTGCCTCAGCCCCAGATCAGATTAAACCAAGGGCTTCCTGCACGTTGCGTTACTGGCTTTATCTGCTCATGATGAATGTTCACACATGTGTTGTGATTAGTCACAGGATTAGCTTGATAGTGATTTATTTTGTAATGAGCTTAAAGCACCCCAGGAGTAAGTGCCAAATTCTATTGGCTCTGTCTTCAAAGTTGATCTGAAATATACCTACTGCTCACTACCTGTGCTGTTCCAGATTACTGTAAAAATTCCCGTACTTTTATTCAACAAAGTGCTTCCTGTACAACCTAAGCTAGACCACAGAATGCTTGACCAGGATCTCCAGGAAGAGCTTCTGCCTTAGCATGATGTTTGTTCCATGCCCAATATCCAGAAGGCTCCAAGGCTCAGGGAGGTTAGAACCCTTAAGGCCAGAGTCCTCTGGGACAGCCCTCACTCTCTGCTTGAGTCACTGGCTGTTGCTGGTCTCCACACCCAACAAATGTGTTAATTAGCAGAACCTTGCCAGTTTCCTGGCACAAAGCTCTTGCCTTCACAGGCTACTTTCACATCATTCAGTGCAGAAAGTGTATCTCTACCCCTAACACCCACTTTTCTAGACCCCAGCTCCTCTCCACACAGTATCTTTCTCTTTATGCCTGACTGATTTTTTTCATGATCGTTTAATATTAATTCCATCTGAAATCACTGTAGGCTGCTTGCTTTGGTTTGCTTTTTTAAAAACATGTTCCATAGTATTATATAGGTTCCAAGAGTAATACTTTTAAATTAATTAACTGATCAGGTGTGTGTGTGTGTGTGTGTGTGTGTGTGTGTGTGTGTGTGTGCTGGAGGTCAGTATGTACATGGTGTGTGGCGTGTGAATGGCAGAGGACACCTTCCAGAAGTTAGTTCTCTCCTATTACCTTGTGGGATCTGGGAGTGGAACTCATGCCATCATGACTGAAGGCAAATGTCTGTACAGTCTGGATGGCCAACAGGAACTAATTTTCTCTTGTTCCTTGTGCTGCTCTTTGTGCCTTCACTGGCAGACATACAGCAAATAGTCAGTAAATGTCTTTATTAAATGGGGGAATGGATGCAACCTATTGAACTTCTTAATAGTAAAAAAGCCTTTTTGTGTACCTATGCCATGTGAAAAAAGTTTGTCAGATCTCCAAATTCAGAGAACTTGTCAGAACTTAACAAATTCTTACTAGACTTAAGCTGGGTTCTGGGGCTACAGACACCACTAAGATGGTCTGTAATTGAGGAACTATTATTCCAGGGAAGAAATATATGTAAATGTTGTGTCATAAAGCAATAAAATAACATAGTAGACAGGAGAAGGTACCTGACCAGGTCAAAAATAATAAGATAACATTGAATAATATAACATTGAATAATATGATAACATTGAATAATATGATAACATTGAACTTGGCTGAGGCAGACCTTCTAAAGGAGATTTCTTGATGAAGTAAGAGTTTAGCTGATTGACGAAAAATGATCAAGTCTTATCTTTAAGAGGATGGAGATAAGCATAACTTAAGCAGAGGCGAGCTACACATGAAGACAGTAACTGGGATAAAAAGGAAGGAGAATATTGCAACTGGTTACATTTATGCCTCGTTCATTCTGAAATAAAAGCATGGGAACACCAAGAGGAGACACATAAGATGAACAGCTGCAGGGTTCCACCCTTTTCACTTAAGAGAAAAAGAGAGCAGAGCAGTAGGATCCATGTGACATGAGAAATGGCTGGTGGAGAGGAAGGATACAAGGTGGGTGGGGAACGGGAGGAAAATGGAGTGTGGTCAACAAACCAATTTCATTTGAAAATGCCACCATGAAACCTAAAACCCTGAAAGCTGGTTAAAATTAATTAATTAAAAATGAAGAAATGAATTGAACATAAATAAGACCCTTTAGAAAATATTCTGATGTCCCTTTCTTGGTATTTTCATTGTTAGAAGAGATTTGTGGAGCACACCATGTGTTCTAGACATGACATACATTTTTTTCAGACATTAAATAAAGAAGCTTGTTGTTTATTATCAGCCTAAAATTACGTATTCCTGCTCTCAGAGCCAAGTTGGCTTGATCTGAGATCTCAGGATGTAATGAGCCTTTACTGAGAGCAGAAGTGATGTGCAGTCTTTTAAAATGCACATTTCATGTGGTCTGGATTTATCTAAATATCTCATGCAACAGTTCCCCATAGTGGGAAATATTCTACCCCACAAATGGGCTCTGGGACAAAAGCCAAATGGTCCTTCCTAGGACTTGCATTTGTGATTTCAGAGCACCTAACCATTCTACATTTTTTTTTAAAAAAAAAAATCCCACAATGATTCATGCAGGATGTCATTGAAGGGTCCAGTGTATATTTTCTTTGGATGAATGCTGACTCTTTGGGGTGGCTTTTAGAACCTTATTGAAACTTACTATGAGAGTCATACTTAAGGCTCTTGTACTGGCCCCTACAACATTAACAGTGACCCTGCCAAAGTCACATTGTGTCACAAAAGATCTCCGATTTTTTGACTAAATCTAGCTGGAACAACAACAAAAAAATCAAATTTAGTAGCAGTAACAAAATGTACACTGGACTGAGCACAATTTCTTATGTTAGTGTCTAAGGATAATGTTCTTAGAGTCTTCTCTTCTCTTCTTTAGAATTCATTGTGACCAAAGACACAGACTAATAAGTAACTTGTGCTGCTACACAGAGAATCCCTGTCTCGAAAAACAAACAAACAAACAAACAAAAAAACCTCAAGATAATTCCCCAAATTTAGGAGTTTTACATATAGGTTCTTGGAATCTGTAAGTTTGAAGAGAACTGACCAGTTTACACTACTAATCTTCTTACCTAAGAGCATTATTTCAGTGTTTTTTGTAATTTTTCTTTTTTTAGTATCTCTAAGCATTTTTATTATAGAGGTGTTCTAAGTGGCATTTCATAAGCTTAGCATGCCCTGGGGCCAGTATAATAACTCAGATTCATCTTGGTTTCTTCCTCTTGTATACTTTCTCTCCTATCTGTCATAACTACTATTTAATATCCCATTACAGAGAGCCAGAGGTGGTTCATACCTGTAATCCCAGCATTGGGGAGGCTTAAGATGGGAGGGTCACACACTCAAGACCAGCCTTGGCTAAATAGTAGGACACTATGTCAAGACAAGGTTTCTCTGTGTAGTCCTGGCTGTCCTGGAACTCACTCTGTAGACCAGGCTGGCCTCGAACTCAGAAATCCACCTGCCTCTGCCTCCTGAGTACTGGGATTAAAGGCGTGCGCAACCATGCCCAGCTCTTTATTCTTAAAATATGTAACTGTACAACAGCCTCACCCCGAGTTCTGTTTCCACGTTAACTCGAGATAAAAGAGTATTTCAAAATAAAGTTGTCTTCCTACTGCCAATGTGTAAACACACAACTGACCTCTTTTTAATATCCCCAATTGAATTTGAGTTTTAAATGGTAAATGCTTTGCACATAGTATCCACTTTAATACTTATAGAATCTGTTAAGTAGTTATGTTATTACACTGAATAATAAAGTTTAATACACTGACTTTTGTATCTGTCAGCATTGAAAGACACATATACCTAGGAAAAAAAACTTCTACAGAATTTTTAGAATATTTTGTGTAGACAAGTCTTGACTTCTCAATATTAAAGGGTATACTTTCAACATTTGACATTAAATATGATTCTTGGTATAACATTTTTAAAGGTTTTACATTAGATAAAATATAATCTCTCTTATTCTCATTTGTTAGATTTATTTTAGATGAATAGTCAGCTCTTCAAAATGCTTTTTTGTGTTTATTATTTGATATTTTATTTCCTCATTTAATCTGATGATGGAATATATATTTACACACACACACACACACACACACACACACATATATATATATATATATATATATATATATATATATATATATATATATAAATTAATAATTGGAATATCACTTAAATAACCCACCGTGATCATGTTAGCATTTTTGATAATGCTTGATTTTATTTGCTTATATTGTGTACCTAAAATGGCCTCTTATGTTATTGATTTGCCCGGCACTCCACATAAAGCTAATATCAATTTCATTAGAGGAGCCAGAGAATGATTTAGTGTTTTCCTGAAGAGTTTGTGTGACTTTAGAATTATCTTTGAAAATTTAGCACAGCTTCTCATAAGGCCTCTGAACCTAGTGTCCCTTTCTGGAAAGACTTTTCCCTCTAATTTAACTTTTTTAAAGACTGAACAGTGAGGGGCACACTTTAATTCTTGGGTTAATTTCAGAATTTGTATTTTTTTCTAATTACTTGTGTGTTTCACCCAGGTTTTAATCATTGTGCCTTGAAGTTATTTATAATACCTTCTAAATTGCATACTTCAGTCATGTTTTTCAATTCTAAATCTAATGTTTATTTCTAATTTTCACTAGTTTGGTCTAGGTTAATCTTGTCAAAGGTTTGTCTAACTTATTAACTGAAGAACCAACCACTTGATTTACCGATTCTTATTTTCTATGATAGTGCTTTCTTCCTTTTACCTTCTCAGGGTTATTTTATTGTTTATTTTTTTCAAGTTGCATGCTTAAGATGTTTGGCTTATTAATTCTGAGTCTTTCTTATTTAGACTAAGCATGTCTCTCTAATAACGCTTTGACGTCCGTAACAGTTTTGATCTTAGGGATTTCTTTTTATTACCATTGCTTTCCAGATGTTTTCAATATGCTATTATGATTTAATCCTTGGTTGATGTGTACCTTAATCTTAATTTTGTATCTTAATCTTTTGTCATACATTTCTGTTTTAAAGGGTCAATGATCTCTAAGCTACTGTGACCAGATATGTGGTATTTAGGTTGTTGATCCTTTGAAATTTGTTTCGACTAAATTTAGGGGAGTCACCTTTGATCAATATGCTACATGTTTGGAAAGATGTATGTTGGCCAATAATTGAGTGCAATAATTCTGTGTAGATTAGCTAGAACACATTTACTGATTCTGCTTCTCACATTCCCTATACATATAGACATATATCAATAGCTGAGAGATATATTGTCATCCTTAAGTGTATTTCGTGTACATTTATCCTTGTGTTCTTTATGAATGAGAGTCAAGGTTTTGAATCATCTTAATTACTTTTATAAAAATTGAGAATTTTTCAATATTCTAGGGAACCCATGGCTTCTTCCTTTCAGTGACCCATAGTCTCCTTTGTCTTTTAATATACTTCAGGTGATTTTGACAGTACTAACAGGATTCTTTTAGTTAGGATTTTTATTGGCTGTGGTGGTGGTTTCTCTGGACAGGGGAGTCTTGGTTTTTACTTAAAGTTCAACTAGGTTAAATTGGAAGCCCAAGTTCAGATACATCAGGACCTGTGGCTAATCTCTGTATTCCCTAAATTTACGTTCATTGTGCTTGCTATGTACCCAATTAGAATGAGCACAGAGTTGAACTTAAATGAGTACTTAGTGTTGAGTGGACAGGTAGCAAGAACAAGGGTGACGCTCTGGTGGAATAATAAAGGCGATTAAATCCAGGTACAGAATTTTGAGTTTTATTGCAAACATGTCCTGACAAATCAGGAATTTAGAGTGCTTGTAATTTCATCAATATTCAAGAGAAAAGGCAAATTTAGTCTACTCAGGAAGGCCCTTGCCCTACAAATCTGCTATAATGTAATATATGTCTAAATCAAAGGATAGCAAGGAGAGAGAAAAGGCAGAACTAAGAGTTATTATTTGAAAAAAATTATATATCAAAATGAATCAATAGACTTAGGAAATATATAAAATGATAGAGTCCAAGTACTGATTACTTTTATGTCTATAGAGCATAATAGCTTCATCATTTTTAGGTAGAAATCATAAAGTTTAAACAGTCTTGGTAAAGATGGAGGGAAAATACTATGCTTAAACAGTGATTCTTCTAATTCTAAATCATGTGCAACAAGAGGCCAAGATGTACAGAGCCTTGTTATTCTGAGTTACTATGTCTCATTTTATAAGCAAGGGATCATGTATTGAAATGATTATTGAATTTTTCTTTTAGGCTCTGTGCTTTTCAAACACGTCTGCTCTTTTTGGACACTAAGTGTCATTTTTTTTTTCAGAGTTTTAAAGTAAAAAAAAATGCACTAATGTTTTGCTGTGACATTCTTATAACTAATATGAGGAAAAACGGTTTCATAAACAAACTTAGTCAAACAAGAGAGCTCTGTTGGACCACCTACTTACTCTGGCTTTTTCTTTAATGTCCTTGTATCAAACACATAAAAATTATTGTCTGGGACCTTTTAAATACTGTATAATTCTCCCCTTAAAGTACCAACAAAGTTCAACCATATTTAATTCACAAACACTAAAATCTAAGCATTAGACATCATATCAACTCAGAAATCTGCCTGCCTCTGCCTCTCGAGTGCTGGGAATAAAGGCGTGTGCCACCACTCCCAGCTCTATCTTGAGTTTTTAATTTAATTTTGCAAAATGAGTTTAAAATAGATAATCCAGAGTAAACCTAGATAATCCAAGAACTCTGGATTAAAATGAAAAATGAGTGCCTATGTGTGTGTGCACATGTGTGTGTGTGTGTGTGTGTGTGTGTGTGTGTGTGCTTATCTCTTGCCTAGCTGCTTATCAAGACTGATTCAACATTGAAGACATTTTGTGTGTGTGTGTGTGTGTGTGTGTGTGTGTGTGTG
>NC_034596.1:85838366-85862995 GCF_900095145.1 Mus pahari | reverse complement strand
GATTGAGCATTGAAGACATTTTGTGTGTGTGTGTGTGTGTGTGTGTGTGTGTGTGTGTGTGTATTTTTGAGAAAAAAATATTGAATGGTGGTCCTAGTACCAGAGACTAATGATGAAAAATCAAGACATGACCTTATACTGTAAACAAGGTTAGGTATAAAATGAATTAAAGGTAAGTGGGGCTGCAAACATAGATCAATGGGTAAAGACACTTGCAGTCAAGCCTGATGGCACAACTTTCATCCTTGTAATCCATATAAGGGGAGGAATGGCCCCTGTGAGCTGTCTTCTGACCTCTACCTGCATGTACATCCGGGCACTTACACACACAACAATAATAGCTAGCTAGCTAGCTAGCTAGATAAATGTAAAGAAATGTGGTAAAGCCAAAACTCAAGAAAACTTGAAGACATAGTTTTCCTAAATCATGGCAGAAAAGAAATTACATAAAAAGTTACACAAAGGCAGACCATAAAGAAAAAGACAAAGAAAATATTCTGTAAATGATGAATAGGTGATACTAAATTAATATTTAAAGATATTAAATTAGCAGTGGCAATACTCATGCAAATAGATAAGAATGTATAAAAGATCATTATAGAACAATCAAACAAGCAAAACAAAAATTTAGTGTCTGGCTATTAACAGGAAAAAAAACCATAGTAACGTATACAACAACAACAACAAAAATAAACTCATCTGCAGAAAGATGGAACAACAAATGCCTTTTAAACATATGTGATCTACTGAAATTCATCTCTTTGAAGGGAGTGGCAGGTACAACTCACAATTAGATATGTTTCTATGTTTCATGCGGACCATATTGGCAACTTCAAAGTCTAAATACCAAACAAGTAATGGCCATAGCTTGAAGCAATAGGTTCTAATCCAGTGCAGAAGCAAAGATAAATAGGCCCAGTCATTTTGACCTGCTGAACATTTCCTAATGAAGAGGAAGTTACTTTAATAAACCCGTGTGCACTGGCTAACCTGTGTAAGCATCTTACATGGCTAGAAGCAATTCAGTGTACATCCCTGAGTGGATAAATTATTTTAGTTCCATACATGCGCAGGCCTGCACTCTAGAGAAGACCAACAAATGATCCTTATAACTGTCAGCATGGATGAATCAGCATACCTCACACCAAGGGGCTGAAATGACAGTCACCACAAGGACCTGAATCTGGATTCCTAGCACTTAGACAAAATCTGACTGAGGTGGCAGGTATCTGTAACCTGAGTCCTGGGAGGCACTGGTCAGCCAGCCTAACCCATCAGTGAGCTTCAGGATCAGTGAGAGAGCTCTCCAAAAGTACAGTGGACAGAGAAAAGGATACGAGACATTGACCTCTGGCCATTCCGGGAAAGAGCACACATATACATGTGTGCACCAGAATTCACATACCCATACCAATGTCTACATATACCACATGCAACTCATATTAGAGAAAGCAAACATGAAACACAAAAGTATAAATTATTAATAATTATAAAGTATAATATTATATAATGCACTATGTATATAGATTGTAAAACTACCCATATTAATTTATGATATTTCTTTCCCAAACAGCTTCTAAAATACTTGAATATTTAATTTCTTTTGGGCTTAGTTTAAGGGTCATTGTTAATTTTGTTTAAACTGTTGAGATATGTTTAATGTGCCATTTTATTAAATTTCTTTTCAATCAGTTGTTTAGTAATTATACAAATAATGGACTTCAGGGTGATGTACTGTGTACTCATTTGTGTGTGTATATGTATGTGTATTTGTTTATGTGTGTATGTGTCTATGTGTGTGGATATGTATGTATGTGTATTGTTTTTTTCTTATCAACATAAAATATTTCTTTCTCACTGAAAATTCAAAATATAATCTATCCTGATTTTGGATGTATCTTCTTATTATTTTATAGTATATCAATATTCAGCACTTATCTTTTATTTGGAATACAATGTTTCATAGACAATCAACAGTCCTGCTGACTCTCTTTAGATTTCTCCTTTTCTAAGAACCATAAATCATGATTTCCATACAACTCAACATCTTGGTCACTAATCCTTGACAATCACCCATGGTCGATTGCAATATTCCAGTTTATTCTGGCCAGTAAAAGGTCTGATGGAACTATTAGCTTTCCTGTTCAGGATGCAGCACTTACAGCCTAGACATGACCTACATTTCTGCTGTCACGTATGCCTCATTAATTTGTACCTGGCTACACATAATTTCAAACCTTTAGGTTTTGTGTGTGTGTGTGTGTGTGTGTGTGTGTGTGTGTGTGTAATGCACTTCCTTCCCCCATTCTTTATGTGTATTGAGAATTTTCCTAAACTGTTTATATTTGTATTTGTAGATATATTTACTCCTAATGTCTTGTCTTGGAATTTGGTTATATTGTTCTGGTTTATTGAGAACTTCGTTTCCCTGATTCTGACACTGAATGATTCATTCTTCTCCCCTTGGGTTGAATTATCAGTGAGCATTTGTTTGATTAATCCAATTCTTATTTCGGAAGCAATTTGGGGATGAATATGTATATTCCAGTCTAACATCTTCTAGATTCTTCCATTCTGTCTCCCTCTCAAGTGCATGTCATTAAAAAATAAATTCATTCCATCTAATTAGTTTCTAATTATATATTTCATCTAATATATGTTTCCACAGTTAATATATATTTTTAAAATGGAAATCTATGACAAGAAAGACTTCTTCAGACAAGCAGCAGATCAAGCATCCTGATGTTTGACAATGTTTGGGACACATGTTTGCAAATTTATCTCCTCACAAATTTTTCTGTTTTGCTCATATGCAGTAGATTGTGACAGTTATGTCTTGGTGAGCTTTCTAAGCTCCAAATCCATACCTTCTACCCTGACTGTATTTTTGCCTCTATTGATTTCTCACTTTTCTTTATTATTATTATTTTTATTATTATTATTATTATCATTGTTATTATTATTATTTTCTTTATTTACATTTCAAATGCTATCCCGAAAGTTCCCTATAGCCACCCCCATCCCCTGCTCCCTACCCACCAACTCCCACTACTTGGCCCTGACATTCCCCTGTGCTGGGTCATATAAAGTTTACAAGACCAAGGGGCCTCTCTTCCCACTGATGGCTGATTAGGCCATCTTCTGCTACATATGCAGCTAGAGACACGAGCTCAGGGGGTACTGGTTATGAACTAATTCATATTGTTTTTCCAGTTCATATTGTTTTTCCACTTACAGGGTTGCAGCCCCCTTCAGCTCCTTGGGTACTTTCTCTAGCTCCTCCATTGGGNNCCCTGTGTTCCATCCAATAGCTGGCTGTGAGCATCCACTTCTGTGTTTGCCAGGCACTGGCATAGCCTCACAAGAGGCCTCTATATCAGGGTCCCTTCAGCAGAATCTTGCTGGCATGTGCATTAGTATCTGGGTTTGGTGGCTGATGATGGGATGGATTCCCGGATGGGGTAGTCTCTGGATAGTCCATCTTTTCATCTTAGCTCTAAATTTTGTCTCTGTACCTAAATCCTTTCATGGGTATTCTGTTCCTTATTCTAAGGAGGAATGAAGTATCCACACGATGGTCTTCCTTCTTGCTTTTCTTGTGTTTTGCAAAATGTATCTTGGGTATTCTAAGTTTCTGGGCTAATATCCACTTATCAGTGAGTGCATATCTAGTGACTTCTTTTGTGATTGGGTTACCTCACTAAGGATGATATCCTCCAGATACATCCATTTGCCCAAGAATTTCATAAATTCATTGTTTTTAATAGCTGAGTAGTACTCCATTGTGTAAATGTACCACATTTTCTGTATCCATTCCTCTATTGAGGGACATCTGGGTTCTTTCCAGCTTCTGGCTATTATAAATAAGGTTGCTATGAACATTGTGGAGCATGTGTCCTTATTACCAGTTGGAAGCTCTTCTGGGTATATTCCCAGAAGAGGTATTACTGGTCCTCCAGTAGTACTATGTCCAATTTTCTGAGGAACCGCCAGACTGATTTCCAGAGTGGTTGTACAAGCTTGCACTCCCACCAGCAGATTCCTCAGTTTTCCACCTCAGTCACTGTGAAACTAAGCTTTGGAGAAGATTCATTTTTACCCAAACCCGTTCATTTAAAAATACTAATCTTTTTGTTTATTCTTTGAGAATTTTTTATGAGCACACAATGTGGCTTGATTATATCCACCTTCACTAATCCAGTCAAACACTTTCCAGATTTTTCCATTATGTCTCCCTTTCAACAGTATGTCATTTAAAAAAGACCCACTCTATCTAATTCCTATTGTGCATATGCTCATGGGTTTGGGGCTATCTACTAGAGCCTGACCAGGAACTCTAAAGCAAACTGACTCTCCTTCCCCTAGCAACCATTAACAGTCGATAGTTCCAGATAGGGCTAATGGCTTACTTACTTTGTCATTGCCCATGCTCAACTGGCTTGATGTCCATGTATTGTACAGACAACCACAACTGCTGTGAATCCATGAATATAATAGTCCAGAACATTTCCAGAACAAGGTCTTGCCACAGTCCTTCTTGATCTCTGGATCTTACAGTCTTTCTGTCCCCTATTCTGTGATGTTCGCTGAGCCTTTCTGAAGATATATTCAATTTATAGCTGAGTACTTCTCAGGCACTGATTCTCTTTGCATTTAACCAGGTGTGAGCCTCTGCACAAAATGCTATTAGTTGCATAAAGAAGCTTCTGGTCTGAGAACTGCTGTTAATCTTTGGTAGAGAGATACCATGTTCACAGAGTAAAGTATCCTTCCCTCAGGCATATGATGCTCCCGCCACAGGTTCTTGATCAGAAATTTATTACTCAGCATGAATCTGGGATGACTTTCCTCTTGTGTATTGGGACTTAAATCCAATTCGAAAGTGGTTGGTTACTGCCATAATGATTGTACCACTATTGCTCTCATGGGCATATTTTACCATAATAGTCATTATTTTAGTTCACAGCATTCAAGCTGGATAAGACTACCAACAAAAGATGAAAACAAGAAACTCTGGAACAGTACCTTGAGTTCTTGGAGGCAAAAATACAATGTTTCTCAACCAGAATTCATAAAGTATAAAAGGAGTCAACATTAAATGTATTTCTAATCATCAGAAGATCCTCCGAATTAATATATTGTCACAGACCATTAGACACCACACAAGAAGTCCACCTGAAAAAGTGCTAGGTATTAAGGCATATTACGGCAGTGCAAATAAAAATCGCAAGAAGTATCAATGTTAAAACAAGACCAGTAACACTAAGCATTGTGTACCACTCAGCCTGTCGATTCAGAATTGTTGATTCAGAATTACAGAGTATGTGAAGCTGGATATACAGATACAGGTGCCTTATAAGGAAAGCTAATGCTTAGGTATATTTCAAAGTGAGATGCATGCATAGCTACTGGTCAAAGCAGTGTGATTCACAATTGCTCCAATCTTGGAAACAATACAAATACAAATTTTGTTCTGTATTTATCTGCTATACTATTACAAAATAATAAAAAGCAAACAAAGAAACTACTGTCCTGCATATAATTTGAATATTACTCATACACATAATGCAGGATTTGCTGAATATAGAAGAAAGGAGGTTGTATTGTTTTATATAAACACATTTTGCTTCTGTAATTACTGTCTTAACTATATAATGTCACTAAAGGTCAAAACTTGTTTATTCAGATGGATAGAATAGCGATTGTGGTTTTTTGTTTTTTTTTCCCCTCAATGCCCAGAATGGGCGCTTAAAGGACAAACATACGTTTTGAAAAATACTATCATTTCTGGATGCTGGGTTGATTATTGTATTGTTTTTAGTTTTTAATGCCTTTATCTTTTCCCTTTTAGAAGATACAAATAACCTGCATCCTTAAACGCAGACAAAGTATGGTTTCTATAAAATTTAAAAAGTATTTCAAAATTTCTAGACAATAATTGTCTTAGAGAATGTTATAGATATCACACATTATAGAATAAAATAAAAGAGTACTTTTAAAATTCTAAAAGCCAGGAAACTAGAAAGAGGACATTGTTAGTCTGGGGAGAAATATCTTAAAGTAAAGAGTTAGTGGAGCACATGAGGCTAAAGTGTGAAAGGGAGTTAACAGGTGGGAGAGGTAATTAGGAACAGCGGGGTGCATGTGTGCATGTGCACAAACACAACCCCTCACTTAAATGGAGTTACTCTACAAAGGGGGTGATTCTGGTTGAGAAATTTTTATTTGCCTCCAAAAACTAGAGATATTCTTTTATGGTTTATTGTTCCTGTGCTTAGAGCCTAGGTTTGCTATATATATGTAATTTTTGTATAATTAAAACATTTTATTTTATGATATCTCTACCTAGATGACTCAGAACTAGTTATTAGAATGATAATTCCTTCCTCACTGCTTTGCAGTTCTATATTCTTCTTGAGTTAAATCACCCAATCTTGCCATCCATCCATTCATCCATCCGTTCATCCATCCGTTCTTCCATCCATCCATCCATCCATCCATCCATCCATCCTTCCATCCATCCAGGATGGTTAAATTATTATGCTCAAAAAGATCTACTTACAGAACACAAGCATCTCAATAATATTATTATTATGTTCGTTTATGAGATTAGAAAATTGTGGTGTGTATGATAAATTCAGTCCTCTACTCACTTTGAAAATAAAGTTTTATTGGGATGCAGCCACACTCTTTTCTTCATGGGTAATGAAATGTGCAGAGACCAGCCAGCCTGAAAAGGCTGGGAGACTTAGCATCTGACTATTACAGAAAGTGCTTGCTGAGCTTGGATTGGATGCTTTTGATTTATTTTATAATTTTATATTGATTTCTAGAAATATATTTATCTATGATTTGTCTATGGATGCTTACATGAAAATATGGACTTGCATAATGATATTAAAGCTAACTATAGGTAGTTTTGGCTTTTGTAGTGGCTATTCCTGGTTGTCAACTTGACTATATTTGAAATGAACTACAATCCAGAATTGGAAGGCTCACCAGTCAACCTAACCTGGAGACTGGGAGATAGAAGTTTCTGATCTGGATCTTGGTATGGAGATCTTGAGACACAGTGGTGATTGAATCCAGAAGATTAAGACAGGGAGATCTCCGAGTCCAAGATCATCTGGGATTAAAGGTGTGGTGCACACACCTTTAATCTGGGCTACACCTTCTGCTGGGCACCATATAAGGACATTGGAAGAAGGGAGTCTGGCTGTCGCTCTTTCGCCTTCTCGCTGTGTGGGACTCAGCAACTGCTAGATCCTTGGACTTCCATTCACAGCTACTACTGAACCATTGTTGGGATTTGGACTGCAGACTGTAAGTCATCAATAAATTCCTTTACTATATAGAGCATATCCGTAAGTTCTGTGACTCTAGAGAACCCTTACTAATACAGCTTTCTTATATTTTCTTTCAATACTTATATCTTCCTTATTACATATTATATATTTACTAAATTAACATTAATACAAATACATTTTGTTATAGATAGTGTATTTCCACTGGACTTCAGGTAGGATATCTGCTATATTTTTGATAACTTATCAAAGTTTTTTATTCTTTTTTAAAAAATATTTATTTATTTATTATATGTAAGTACACTGTAGCTGTCATCAGACACACCAGAAGAGGGTATCAGATCTCATTATGGATGGTTGTGAGCCACCATGTGGTTGCTGGGATTTGAACTCAGGACCTTCAGAAGAGCAATCAGTGCTCTTAACCGCTGAGCCATCTCTCCAGCCCCAAGGTTTTTATTCTAACTTGTTAGGAGATTTTATTGTGAGTAGATGTTGAATGTCACATATTTTCTCTGTATGCATTGAATTTTTCTTTATTCAAGTAATATAGGATGCCCAACCAATATTGAGGTATTATTCTTATGATAGCAATATTTATTTTTTAAATAGTTAATTTAGATTTTGTTTTCATTTGTGATGAGAAGACATACTGAAGTATAATTTTTCCTTCACATTAGATTCATTATCAAACATACTAGCCTCTAAAAGATGAGTCAAAGAGTGTTAACATTTTCTACTCTCTGGAAGATATTTTATAAGCTTCAGTTTTTTCATTCCTTGAACAATTTGTATAAAACAACCTAGGCTTGAATATATTTTGCAAAATAATTTTTATTTAAAGATTCAAATTACTTTTAATTTAATTTATATTTCAAAAGTAATGTTACATAAGTACTATACTTACATCCTTTCCACTTCTGCAATTTCTCCCGTGTATCTCCCACTCCCTCTCAAATTAATGATCTCTTCTTTTAAAATTATCATTGTTACATATGTACATACAAACACATATGTATAAGTACAACCCACTGTGTCCATTCAGTGTTGTTTGTATGTATGATTGATTTGGGGTGATTACTTGTGGCTGTGTACCCTTCCAGGGGGCTTGTCTCTCTAGAAGACAGTTTCTACTCTCCTTGGCAGGCAATCAGTTGCCTATGGTGCTCCATATATGGGTGGGATCTTGTGTGATTTCCTCCACCCATCTTGGCATGTCAACTAGTGGTACTGTCCTAAAGGTCTTATTTAGATGAACATATTTTGGAAATATCGTGGATATTATGGCATATGCCTATATTACCAATACTTGGGAGGTAAGAGTCAGGAAAATAACTACAAGTTCAAAGCAATCCTGAGCTATGTAGCACCTTTAAAAAAGATTTTTTAGTTTTCCTTTGAAAGCACTTAAAAAAAGATATTTTTGTTTTCTTTTGAAATATTCTGCTTGAATAAAAAGAAAACTGTGACTCATCAATATTATACGATCTCTATTTCTATTTTCTCTGACAGTCCAGAAATTCTCAACCTCCCTGATTCGTCTAAATCTCATTCTTTTATTTTTATATTTCTCATGCTTTTGAAAATGTATGCTTCAGTCTGAATGCTTTCCTCTGAAAAATTTTAAGTTTCCCTCAATTCACTAATTCTTCAACTTTTCTGTGATATTACAAACTACCAAAAATGAGTTTTCCCTTTTCTCATAAACCACTCAATACAGAATAGACCCCCAATCATTAATGACTAAATGTATGTTGATTCCTCTATTGAAGCAATAATTTAGTTTTCAATTGCTAGAAGATAGCAATTGGGTGCCCTATCCAAGTCAATCCTGATCCTATCACATCTGAAAGACAGTATCAGATCCCATGAGTTGAATTCTTAGTCTCACAAGACTTCCCACGTTTATGTGCATGTATGGTAGACATGTCTGTATGTGTGTTTGTGTGAGTACAGTGTGCATGAAACTCATATGGAGGTCAAAGGGCAACCTCAGGTGTTAGCCCTTGCCTGTCATTTTTTTTTTTTTTGAGGTAGGATCTCTTTTGTTGTTTACTGATAAATATTATAGTCCTGCAAACTCCTGGAAGTTCTCCTGTCTCCACCTCCTATATTGCTATAGCAGCACTGAGAGGCAGACATGTACTACTGCATCTGACTTTAAAGGGAGTTCTGGGGATTTCAATTAAGGTCCTTAAGTTTTAGTGGCAAATGTTTTAACCACCAAGCAATCTCCCCAATTTATATCTCATATATATATACCAGTCATTTGAGAGCTAAGCTTATAGCCAGCAATAAATCAGGAAGTTCCCATGTTCTTTTGTCAGGGAAACACTTCATTTTCATTTGCTAGTATGTTATACAAGTCGTGACAGAAAATATAGCTGAACACCAAGTCCCTACAGATATTTAGCACCAAACATGTGGAAAGGTAACAGCTTCATGCCCTCTCTACACCTGCTATCCTCCATGTTTTCAGATATCTGCAAGCTCAACCAAACACAATCTTTTAGTTTGCAGTGGAGGATTCATTAAATAAATACAATTAATTATATGATTGATTCCTGGTGACCACACCAACCTTTAACCCTCTTCTTTCTCCAGAGGAAAGGGTGGGAACAACTTCTTCTTCTTCTTCTTCTTCTTCTTCTTCTTCTTCTTCTTCTTCTTCTTCTTCTTCTTCTTCTTCTTCTTCTTCTTCTTCTTCTTCTTCTTTTCTTCTTCTTCTTCTTCTTCTTCTTGTCATTTTATTTATTTACATTGCAAATGTTATTTCTCTTCCCTGGTTTCCCCTCCGTAAACCCTCTATCCCATCCACCTTTTTCCCTGCTTCTATGAGGGTGCTCCCACACTATTCCTGGGCATATATTCAAAAGATGTTCCAACATATTACACGGACACATGCTCCTCTATGTTCATAGCAGTCTTGGTTATAATAGCTAGAAGCTGGAAAGAACCCAGATGTTACTCAACAGAAGAATGGAGGCTAAGTAGTACATTTACACAGTGAAGTACTACTCAGCTATTAAAAACAGTGACTTCATGAAATTTGCAGGCAAATGGATGGAACTAGAAGATATCATACTGAGTGAGGTAACCCAGTCACAAAATAAGATTCAAGGCATGTACTCACTGATAAGTGGATATTAGGAAAAAGTTTGTAATACCCACAATACAACTCACAGACCATATGAAGCTCAAGAAGGAAACCATCGTGGATGCTTCAGTCTTACTTAGAAGTGGGGACAAAATAATCATGGAAGGTTAAGGGAGGAAGGGACCTGGGAGGGAGAGAGGAGGGGGAAGGAAAATGGGGGGGGGCGGCAGGATCAGGTGTGGGAGGAGACAGGGGCAGGGAGAAGTACAGAGGATCAGGAAATTGAATGGAGGGGTGGGGGATGGGGAACTGGAGGAGGGAATTTCTAATCTTCATTACTACATGGGTAGTTGGTGTCTTGAGTACTACCCTCCCTCCCATCTTCTTCGCTGCCTTTTAAAACCAATACTCATCTTATTAACATAAAACATGATCTCATCAACCAAGACATCCCACAGTGTTAGGAATGCTGAGCCAGGAATAATGGTTACAAGGTCAAATGTTAAATCAGGAGTTTTCTTCCCAGTCTTATCTGGAAGCCTGTGAAGCCTGTCTTTGGAAGGAGAACAGAGATTGAACATTAGAAAAAGATTCACCTAGCATCCTTAAAACTTCAGAAATCACCAGGCATTTTAGAAACCTGAGTAGTTTTCTTGCCAGGGTCTAAGAGTACAGCCCATTATGTTTATTTCTTATTACTTGATAGCTGCAATTTCATTTTAAATTATAACTTGCTTTTTGTATTTTTTGCTTTTGAGAATTTTGATTTGATTCATTTTTATAATTTCCAGTGGGTTCTCTTTTATAAAAACAATTTTGAATCTTGAAGTCTATTTTCTTGTACCTATTCACCATTGTTTTCAATAAACCCATTTTCTAGTTATTTGACTCAACATTTATTTTTAATAATTCCATTATAAAGATATTTGAACACTTGGCCCCCATCAACTGTTCTCTTTCTGTTTTGCTTCAGGCTTTGTTTCTTTTGTGTGTGTGTGCCAACTTATTTTTGACTGAACACAAGATGCTGTATATAAGCAAGCAGTAACTATGGAAATAATTTGTCAGCTATGATAATGGTATTTTTCATCACCAAAGCCTACATTTGCTTCTGGGAAATAACTAAGGACACAATCTGTGATAACCTTAATCTAATTTCAGGCTTTAAAATTGTTGGAATCTTATCTTTTTGTTCCCTTTGAGAAAGTTGGTATATTTGATTTATCTTGGTGATTAAGGTATAGGTTTTTATATTCCCAGTATAAAACATGGAAGGCTTATGTTTTATATTTAATCCCTCAACTCTAAAATTTTCTGTAAAGCATGATTTAGGCTTTCGGCCTCTCAGCTGCCATCTACAGCCATCAACAATTTTGCATTTGGGTTCCTTTCTCCTCATTTTTTTACCCTATGTGCTTAATCATTTCCCTTGTTTATATAGATTCAAGTAAATTGTAAAAAAAAAAAAATAACTTCTGTATTTTTCTAAGTGGGAAGATTTGTTTCACTTTCTTATATTATAAATATCACAAACTACTTTTTAAAGTACCGTTGTATTAGGTAAGTTTTGATAACATACAACAGAGAGCTCAGGCTGATGACCTAAATAAGAGATTTCTACTTGACTTTAAGAAGCATAGAAAGAACCCACCCTATCCATATTGAATATGTCCATGGCTATTAGAGATGCAAGAACTTTTCCTACTTCTGTCCTACCAGAATTAAGTCTTCAGAGTTTTAACAGGGTCTGACATGTCCTTTAGAACCCTGAACCCTATGTCCTCCACAGAAGCACACATAGTAAAATACCCTCTACTTGCTATCTGACCTACAAAGAAATAGCCTCAGAAACGCCCCTCGTTATACTGTATGTTTTTCTTCTTATTTACTAGAATGTAGTACATACTAGTAAAAAAAAGAGTTAGAGAATATCACATTTTATATGGGTGTTTCAAATAGAATTAGAGTTGCATTATTAAGAAAGATGAGCAAATTACTTAATCCCTGGTAGAACTTCACAATATCTTATCATGTGATATTTTATAATTTATTTAATGATACAATTTACCTTTTGTCCAATTTTTAACTTTTATATGAATACCCTAATAATCTTGATTTTTTAATAAGCTTAAATACATATATATATATATATATATGCTGTTTATTTAAAAGTATCTTTAACTTTTTATTTTTTAACTTTTCAAATTGTATTTTTATTTTAGTTTTTATTTATTTTATTTGTAGTTTATTTTTATTTTTAACTATATTATACTTTAGGCATAGCTTTATTGCACTAAAGACTAAGAAATTTATAACTTCAAAATATTTCTTTATATGTATTATAATTTATTAGATTCTCTATTGTTGGATACATAGTTAATATCTACTATTTGGTCTTTATAAATAAAGATAGTATCAACTTTATCTCCTCTTTTTTATTTAAAATATCTATCTTTCAGGAGAGTCTTAAAACTAGAAATATTTGCTTAAGGATATCAGCAGTTGTAACTTGTACAATTCAACCCACCACAAATGAATAGCTCTAGAAGTACGCATTAGCAGTCCTTTCAACACACCTCCATCGGAACAAATTTCTACCTTTAAGATGAAAGACCTTTATATATTATTAAGTAAAAATATGATATAACTCAGCTTTGTTTATTTAATTTCTATTATTTTGAATAAACATTTACCTAACTGCCATCATAGTTTCTTTGGTGAATTATACACTAGTAACATTTGCCTATTTTTCACTAGACATAATTTTTTTCTTAAATAATTTATATAATCTTTGATATATAAATTATATTTATTCTGTGCATCAGTTGCTTTTATCATTGCTGTGACAAAAATCTGATCAAAGCCAACTTAAGACAGGCAGGATTCCTTTTGGCTTACAGTGTGAAGGAAGTCCAAGATGATGGGGAAGACGTGGTGGCAGGTGCATGAGGCTGCTGGCCACACTGAGGGAGACAATAAGAAATACTGATGCTTAGCCAGCTTTCTCATTTTTTTTTTTTAATGCAGTCCAGAACCAATTAACTTAACCGAGACAATACTCCAATACACCCAGAGGTATTTTTTTTTGGTGAGTCTAAATCACGTCAATTTGACAATCAATATTTACACACTTTTCATTTACAGTAAATATGGTGCACATTCTCTCATCTTACTTTGACTTGTTGATTTGACTGATGATAGTACATGTAATTATGTTTCATTATAATGTATTTAATCTTTGGATTCTTTTTTTCATTTTATGTTCTTTTGTTATATACTATAAGCCAAATGTTCACCTATTTATTCTTTTAGTTGTTTTGATAATTTTATGTATTTTTCTCTTTTTACATGAATTTGAATTCACACATCAGCCTCATGATGTAGATTTCTTACAGGACAAATCCAGATGGTGCGTTTCTACCTGGTTTAAAGGTCTTGGACCCATAGATACATAATTCCTATGTGTAAATGAATATGCAGAGGGTTATTCCTGTAACGTCTGTTCTCTAGCAAAAAAAAAAAAAAAAAAAAAAAGGTATAAAGGCTCAAAAGACAAGGTATAAAGATAGGTTATTTTAATCAGTTATGTTTTACATATCTTGTTTTTATAAATTTGTTTATATTTCTCCAACTAGCCAGCATCACTGCCACCACTTTTCCTCATACTTCCAAAATTATTTTTATTATTTCTCTGAGAATTCCTTATAGTGTATTTTTTTCGTTTTTTATTAGATATTTTCTTCATTTACATTTCAAATGCTATCCCAAAAGTCCCCTATACCCTCCCCCTGCCCTGCTCCCCAACCCACCCACTCCCTCTTCCTAGCCCTGGCCTTCCCCTGTACTGGGGCATATGATCTTCCCAAGTCCGAGGGCCTCTCCTCCCATTGGTGGCCGACTAGGCCATCCTCTGCTAAATATATAGTGTATTTTCATATTTTTATCAAAATTCTTGTTGCCACCCAGATCCATCCCCACCTCACTAGCCTGCCAATAATAATTATCTGTATAATAATAATTCTCCAATATGTGCTGCCCATTTATTTATGGTAATCCCATCCACTGGAGCATGGCCAACCTGCCAAGTTGCTGGCACCCTTCAAGTAAGTTGTCTTTCGTCTAGAAGTCATCTGCTGCCCATAGATCCTCAGTGGGGAGTAGAGGGGGCACTCATAAACTATGGCTTGGTCTTTTCCCGGTCTTACTCAGGTAATTATAACTGCTGTGAATTCGAGAGTGTAGAAGTCCTGTCATGACCTGAGCACCCTGTGTTGATAATCGTATCTGTTCATGTTCATGTATTTTTTTTTCCTTCACACTGCATACACTCATTCCATTATTAAATACATTTGGTAGGGGCTGCATGTTTAACTTTATTGATGGTCACTTTCTAGAAGTTTTAGACCTGTTAGTTCCATTGAACTCAGCCATACTTTTTGCAAAATTGATACTAGCAAGATTTTTAATCATAATTGATTGAAACACCGCATCCTCTGCCTTCTCTTCTGACCCTTTGTATTTTTTGTGCTCACTGATTTGGAAATCATAAGACAGTTTTAAAAATGCATTTAGCTTGATATTAATGAATATATTTACGTAAGGTGTAGTTACAATGCCCAGCTAACATTTGTCACTCTGGTATAAGAAAGTATTTAGAAACATTACCTTCCATGACAGATTATAGAGCCAAAGGACTAAGAAGTGTGTTAGTGGAAGAAAAAAAAATGTTGAAAAATGCATAAAATTAGGACCTTATATTGCAAGAAAATTGAGAAAGCACTAATATAAAAGAAGTTTGACATCCATACTAAAATTTTATGTTGCCTTTAATGGGTGGTAAAGCTGAAAGAAAATCATTTAAGCAATCAATAGCAATAAGGAACTCCATTCTTATGTGCAGATTTGCACAAACAGCTATTATACTTTTTTATTCTCTCAAGAGAAAATTACATGGCAATATTATACTATGAAGCAGCAAATAAAGAATATATAGTCATAAAATATGAAAAAGTATATCAGGCAGTTAATGAAAATATACCGAAATAGGTTTCTGGTTTTTTGTGATGGTTTTGGTATTTTTCAGTGTTTTAAACTGTCTTGTTATAGAAGTTTCTATTTATAGCCTCCTATACTACTATAGTTAATTTGTATATTCATGGCTGCATTATTTTTATTAAAGGGGGTTCTTTAAATTAAACAAGCTTTAAGAGTCAGTTGTGCCTTTCTCCTCTCCCAGTGTGTCTTTCCTAAGAACTAATGGAAGTATCTTCTTATTTGCAAGACAAAGACCTTGGATTTTTAAAGACAATGAACGTCAAGCCCTAGGAGCCTCCTATTTTAGGTAACACCAGTGTGCTGCCCCACTTTCTGGGTAGGTCCAAAGAAAGAAGAGGAGGGAGAATGGAGCACATTCAGCTTTGGCAGGTTATGCAGATTGCCTGATGACATAGATGACCTACTTCTCAGGCAGGGACAGCATCATCAATCAACCTCACTTGAACTATTAGAGCCGTCAGCCTCTTGTTTAGAGATGACAGTTCAAGGGTAGCTTTCCTTGATTGGTGAAATTCCCTCAATTAAATGAGCAAAATACTCAGAAGCAGAGGCAGAAGCACAAATGCTCAGAAGCAGAGGTGAATGGCCTCACCTGTTAATAGGAGAAAGAGTAGCTTTTGACACTGTGAAAACTAGTTAGATCTGAAAGCTGAAAGTCAGGCTGTCATTTTTTAGCCTAAAGTACATGTAATATATATATATATTTTCTGGTATCATTAAATTTTCTGGTATCATTAAAATTTTAAATATTAAAATTTCAATATTTACATGATTTGAAAAGAAAACAGCACAATTAGAAATCCTTAAAATTCTAGCTACTCATACAGTTTTGTGTCTTGTCAGTTCTACTTTGTGTATGTATCTATGTGTATAATTGTGTGTGAGTGTGTGTGTGTGTGTGTGTGTGTTGTGTGTCATCTATCTATCTATCTATCTATCTATCTATCTATCTATCTATCTATCTATCTATCTTATTTGAGACAGGGTCTCTCAATGAACTTAGAGCTCTAAAATACATAGCCAGCTAACCCTGGAAATCTGGCTGTAACTGCCCAACCCCTAACACTGGTTTACAGATATGTGGTCACACCTGACCTTTTACATAAGTGCTGGAATCTGAATTCAAAAACCTCGTGCTTGTGGAGCCAGTACTCCTGCCATGAACCAGCTGCCCAGCCTAGATACTATGTCGTTTTCCCACTTCTCACAGCCAGTACTCCTGCCATGAACCAGCTGCTCAGCCTAGATACTATGTTGTTTTCCTGCTACTCACAGACATCTACTGACGGTTTCAAACACTTCGTATGCCTATTATTTTTCTCTTAAATAAAGGGCTGCAGCTCTGCCCCACATGCCCTTGATTCTCTTCAAGTTGATGTCTTATGGCCACTATGAGCCCTGATATAGTTCTATCTGCTATAAAAGCATCAGACCCCCCATTTTGAAAGGTGAAATGGGGAAAACATTTCAGTTGGTCTTCCTTTCTGTCTTTTTTTCCTCCCTGCCTCTATTCTTAAATGATCCAAGAAATTAAAAATGTACCTGTCAGCCACTTAAATTAATGATACTGCTCATATCTAATGGAGGGACAGCTTCTCTGTAGGTGCTCTAGATACATATATGAATAGAACTTAGTGTGGATACACATCTGCCCTGGGTATCAGTGTAATCCATGTAAATCCAGGGTTGACTTTAAAACCTAACTCCCAGAAACCTAAGGGAAAAACTGTTGAAAAGATACAGAATATACATGAGTTTTCTTTTGGCCTACAGATCAACCATAAAAACTGACTGATTAAAAATAAACATAGTCTTTAAGAGAGCCATGTCTTCATTGGCGAAGGAGGCCCTTGCTGGCTTGTGCTATGAAGTTATTAACTGATTTAAAGTAACATTAATGTCTCAGAGATCTGCTTTAAAACAAGACAAAACAAAACAACATATCTCATTTCTGTAAGTTAGGTGTACTGATTAATACCAATGCTTTCTGTAAAAATACTGGTTTCAACTTGGTGTCATTTTGTGTCCCAGGGGACATTTGACACTGCTGCACACATAGTCGATTGTCCTACTTTGATATGGTAGGGTGTTCTTGACAGAGACAGTAGCAGACATTCTATAACATAAAATCCCCACTAAAAAAGCCAGTAGTACTTAGTCTGAGGAGCCTTTACTTAAGCACTATGAACAAAGTAGACATAGTGAGCTCTGTTAATTATGCTGTCCTCTAAATATTTATTGACAGCTAGAAATTCCCTTGCCTCTGAACTCTTGGACTTGTTGTATCATTGTTAATGATGGCCACATAATGTAGCTACAAGAAAACAGGTTCTGATTACTTAATCCTGTTTTCATTTTTAAAAATGAATTATTATTCTTTTTTCTACTTAGAACCGGCTTGGGTATGGATAGCCTCGCCAGTTGGCTGTCCTGTGAGGGGATAATGCTATTGCATTCTGTATAATGTATCATTTTGGTGTACCACTGCCTGCATTTTACTAAGGTACGTGAGATGGCTTTTGAGGTCCTCATGAATTTACCCCCAGGGTAATTTCCTCATGTCAAGATATTTGACGCAACCATACCTGTCAAGGCACTCTTTTCCAAATGAGTTTCAGTGGATGAAACCCTCTTTCCAAATGAGTTTCAGTGGATGAAGCCCTCTTTCCAAATGAGTTTCAGTGGATGAAACCCTCTTTCCAAATAAGTTTCATGAGTCTGCTGCAGACACTCTAGGGGCCACACAAGCTGGGTGTCTCACAGGCACTGTCAGCATCAGGATGCTGTGAGGCGGATTGTGATAGTTGGTGATTCGATTCACTGTCCCCTGAGACTTGGTTTTCTCATTTACAAAATGAACCTACAAATAGGCCCTAAAAATTTTATGAAGGTCATTCCACTTAGCGCTATTTAAAACACGTAAGAGAGTGACTGGTGTACAGTGACCTCCAGTAGTACTCAGCAATGGTTCCTTTTCATGCTATTCATGTTGGTATTATCATTATCTCAGAGAAGAGGGGTAGAGGGGAAGGGAGAAGAAACTGAACATGTTTCTTGTGGCCTGGGTATGCTATGCTGTTTATCACATTTCTTTATTGTTACTTTGTTTTATTTCCGTAACTATAGCAATGGCAGATCATGGGATTAAGGCAGTGAATTGCTGCCTATGGGCATTTAATACATTTTGTGGAATTTATTTAACTGTTTCTCAGTGAAATGAATGAATCCTAGAATTGAGTGGTTAACTTGAACTCCAAGCATCTAATGGTCTTGTTAACAGTAAGTGGGCTTAAGAGGAGCAGAGAGATACTGTTCACTCAGAGAAGGAATTGCACTGTACTCTGAAGATCTTTGATCTACTTCATCAACTTCTCAGACATAGAAGAAAAGCCTCAGAGGGTTAGGTTCTTTCTAGCTACTTGAGAACCCAGCCTCATGCAAGTTTATGTTAGTCGGTCTCCCACTCAGCCTGCTTTTCCATTTACCTCTAAGTAGGTCCATTGTTCTCTCCTCTCCTTACTAATATACAGTAAGCACAATTGATTTTTTAACTAAAAACAAAAACAGAAACTTTTATAGCTTAGAATTCTACTGGGTTTTTAAGGAATGTTATTCTATACATCTAAAGTATGTGTTAGGTTGTTTTGAAGATGGTGTGATGGTCTCTATTTTATACACTAATGAGTCTAATTTGTAATAATATGCAATTTCTATTAGTCTAATGACAGTCATTGATGGGTAACACTAAAAGTAACATTGTTGTTTTCATTATAAAATGATGAAATTTAATGAAACAAAAATTTAACATCTAGGAAGGGTACACCAATGGAAACAATAACTTGTTTCCTCTCTGCATTTCACCAAAACACACACACACACACACACACACACACACACACACACACACACACACACACAGCTCTAATGTAACAGCAGTGAGCAGGACTTCTGCTTTTGACATTGTATTATGTTTAAATAATAGGGAATTGCTATTTTATAGATTAAATATAGGTTGAATGTGGTGATTCTATATGGCACAGAGAGTATGGAAAAGGAGTTCAATTTTCCAGAGCTATCAAAGGAAAGTAGCTAGATAAAACATTCAACAATATAAGGAGTTTTCCATTTTCCAGTTGCTTATATTTCTCTCAATAAATATCAACTGAGTCTTGGCTCCCATTCTTCACTTTAATGTCAGTGGTTATGGAAACAAACATTATATATTAAGAGAAGGTGAAATGAACAAAAGAAATTCATAGTGTGGAAAAGCCAGGTACACAGAAAACAATGAAAAATACAAATTGTTACAAACTTTGTAATCATTTCTGTTTGACAGTGTTTATCTCCTTAAATGTTTATCTTCTTTCTCATTTTTATTTCATCTTTATGTGTCTCATAAAGTTGGATATCACTCAAAGTTTAGCTTTCTGGTGTCTGAGCACAGAGAGCAGATTGCCTTGGCACTTTTATATACTGTAGGAAAAGAAAGCAATTTTCATATACTGAGATTTATTATTGGAGTATGCTTTTCAGTATAGCAACGCATGACTACAAAATTTAATGTACATGCATATGCAAGTGTATGATGCAAGAATAATATCAGGCAAATCTTTATACCTTCAGTTGGAGAAAATGCAGAGAAGATAGATGCATACATGCACATACACACAGGCATACACAGACACACACGGACACACACATACCTCCTCCTTTTCACCTTCTACATGCCACCTAGTCATAAATGATAACAGCGACAGGGTATTGTAGTTTCCCCCAGAAAGTTCTCTAAGACATCCATTTGGGGAATGGGGGTCTTCAATATAAGTGATTGAGAAGATGCTAGATATCCAATGGAAAAGACAGCTATTTGTGGGACATTTAATAACCCAGAGAGGAGAATGGCTTTAGAAAAGTAGGCTTCAAGACCCATTGTCATAAATTTCACTAAAACCTTTTATATTCTTATGATTTCTATTTTTATTTTTTTTAATTTACTTAATTTCTCAAACCAATGAGATTTCCTAATGAAAACTACACATTATGAAGCATGTTGACACTGTATTGAGAACCTGTGTGGGCTCTTACTAATTGTTTTTCTTGTATCTGAAAATTCTTATGATCTAGGAAGCAATCTCCTCTCATACCTCATGGTACATTCCATTCAACGAGTGCAAATAAGCAAACAGATCATTTCATGATCTAAAAAAGCAATCTCACTCTGTGCCAGTATGTGTACTTCAAGTCATTAAAGGGTACACCAGTGGAAACAATTATCCACTTTATAGCCTGATTGTAGCCCTTTCTCTCCTCTCCTCCAGTTCTAACCCCACCCCTCACTCACTCCCCATCCTCTTTTCCTCAGAGAAGGGGAGGCCCGCTATGAGTACCAACCCATCCTGGTATATCAAGTTGTAGCTAGACTAACTAAGAACATCCTCCCCCACTGAGGCCAGACAAGGCAGCCCAGCTATGGGAAAGGAATCCAAAGGCAGGGAACAGATGCAGAGATAGCCCTACTTCTATTTGTTAGGGCACCCACATGAAGAACAAGCTGTACATCTCTTACTCCTGTGTAGGGGGCCGGGGTCCAGCCTGTGCATACTCTTTGGTTGATAGTTCAGTCTCCCTTAGCCCCAATGGCCCCAGTTTAGTTGACTCTGTGGGTCACATGGTGTTCTTTCACTCCTCCAGTGCTCTTAATTCTCCCCCCCCCCATCCCAACTCTTCTGCAAGACTTCTCCAACTCCCCTATTGTTTAGCTCTGGGTCTCTGCATGTGTTTCCATCAGTTGCTAGATGAAGCCTCTCAGAAGACAGTTATGCCAGGCTCCTGTTTGCAATATAAGCAGAGTATCACTAATAATGTCAGGGGTTGGCTCTCTCTCATGGGGGTGGGTCTCAAGTTGGGCCAGTGGGACTCCCAGTGGAGAGAGGGGGACTACAACCTGCCCTCAAGACCTTTGACCCAAAATTTTTCCTGTCTAGAAGAAATACAAGGATAAAGATGGGACAGAGATTGAAGGACTGGCCCACTTGGCTACAGGAGTGGCCTTGTCAGTTTCCATATCCTCCACTGGTAGAGGTCTCAGTTTGGGTGACCCCCAAAGATTCCTGGAATTCTCCCCCCACTCCAGAGGTACCCCCCCGCCATTGATTTTTGTTAATACCTTCCACCATAGATAGGATAAAGAATCTCAGAAGATTTGATTTAGGCCTAAAAATGATGGAAAGAAATTTATATTTTCCATTTATTTTGCTTATGCTTTAAATTTTCCATAATCATTATTAATCTCAGCTAGGCACAGAAGCGTCAATGCTAATACGTGGGGGGGGGGGAGGCAGCTGATCTCTGTGAGTTTGACGTCAGGATAGTGATTCCAGGACAGTCTGAGCTGCACAGTGAAACCCTATCTTGAGAAAAAAACAAAACAAAATAATAATTTTAATCTCAGGATTTAATTATTTTCCAACAACAAATTGAACCAAATATGAAACAATAATGTTCACTATATACAGATATCACAGACTCTTAATTTTTAGGTGTAACTCTACAATCTTAATTTCTCCATCTTTCTGGAATGATCTCACATGAAACATCCTCTATTTCCCTCAGTTCTGTTGTTTATGATGTTAGAGTGGTCTGTCATGAGAGGACGGATGAACCTTCACCCCACATGGCTGTGGTAAAGTATAGGATGAACAGAACCAGAGGATTGGACATTTGGGCTAAGCCAGTCTGTTAGTTAATATCTATCCCCCTGCCCTGTAGCATAAAATTTCTAAAAGTCACACTGTTGTCTAGTTATTAGCTGGGGACGTCAATGTGTATCATAAGAACACTTCAGAAAGGATCAGCTCAAAGTCTAGCATGGTTGTGAAGAAATAGAACTTGGTCTGGCCATTGTTTTTCATCACACTGAGATATTCTTTAACTAGAAGTGGACAACATTGCTAATGTTGTTTGATGGCATATCATGGGTAATAGTTAGATGCTAAGACTGGATTCATACTTAGTGATTTCTTATGCAGCAAATGAAGGAAGGGAAAGATTTACCCCACTCCCCATTCTTTTCTGTTACTAACAGGGTTCATTAAGACAAAGTCCGATGACAGTTATGCTAGGATCCTGTCTACAAGCATAATTGAGTATCGTTAATAGTGTTAGGGATTGGTTCTTACCCATGGGATGGGTCTCAATTTGGCCCAGACATTGGTTGGCCATTTCCCTTGTCTCTGCTTCATGTTTGTATTGCTGCTTCCAGGAAGCAGCAGCGGTGTTTTCTTGAGGCTCCCAGGTTACTGTACCTTTTATTACTAATGCAAAAATCTTAAAGTATATCGGTTTCTTTCAGGAAGGAAGATTTATTGGGATCTTTAAATTGACAGAGTAGTCCCCTGAGAAAGTAAAATGTCTACTCAGGAATTTGTTTATACATCTGTTTGGGAAGCAATCATTTAACTAAGTGGTTGTATTTTGATAAAGACTCCAAGCATCCATCTAATGAACAAGTCTAGCCCCAGACCAGATTTGCATTTCATGCCTTAGATATTTGTCCTTGTATGTCACACTAATTCTTTCCTATCTCCCAGTTCTCAGAAGAGCACAAATATTCATTTAATCTGATAAAAAACCTAGCCTTTAAAAATGAAATGGAAGTGGAAAATACCATTTATGAATATCATATTCTGCCATTAGTCCAGTTGCATGGTTTTATGCATGTATGGTACAGTAATTTATTCTAAACCATTATCTTAATAGCACCCTAGGTTTAAAGAGTTTTTGAGGAATTATCTTATTAACCTTCCTCCCTACCTCAAGAACCAGTCCATTGGCAACATTTTTATAATATCTCTTGGTAATGTGTCTCATTTATAATCATCTTCATTCCAGATATTTATCCCCATACCAAACATGAATTATTTTCCCATGATACAATTAATTCTATTAGCTTTCCCATGTCTACTGAAGTTGAGAGAGAACATCTGGTTTTTCCCTTTGTATTAATGTCTACTGACTGAAAGGGGAGCTTCAGCGTCTCTGGCTCTCAGCATGACCAAGTCCTTCTACTGCCTTTAGAGTGGCATGAGCCAGAATACGTCTCCACGTCTTTTCTCATGCTATGTGCTCATGTACTGCACTGTGAAGAAGATGATGTAAAGCAACTCTTTTTAAGAGCTGCTATAAGCCCATTTATAAAAAATGACCTATTTTATTTGAAAACTGAATATCATCTGCTGGTTTCTAACAGCCATGGAATGAAATAGAGGGCAAGAGAAAGTTGTTCCAAAGGTGATGGACTAGTTCTGGCCATTTTCCGTTGTTTCTTTTGGTCCACTTTACTGGATCATGGAGGGAGGTTAGGGAAATTAAATGACTGAATGATACTTACAGAAGAGGGTGAGTTCAAATCGTTCATCCTGAGACCTCTCTATCCTGGAGGAGTGTGCACACGTCATGATGAGACAGTATTCTGCTCTGTTCTTTGTGAACTCCTGGTTCACAAGATTCCCACAATTTGGATATTTTCAGAGGTGAATAATTCTCTAAATTAAACACACAGGGAGTCTCATGGCACTTGGGAATGTTTGGATAGTGAGGGATGGAGAGTGGCCATCAATTTTAATACAGACCAGGTCAGTAGCAAATGGAGAGTCTTGCCTCCTAACAGCTGTTTGGTGGCCTCTTTGAAATGAGATGGTGGCAGCAATCCAGTTTCTGGTCAACTGTCATCCTCACAAGAGGCATCTAGAAAATAGGCATTGATTGGTTTTCTTGTGCCAGCCTCCACAGGTAACTCTTTGAGCCTTTCCTTTGTTTTCTACCTCCTACCACATTGTTTTTATATGTGTATAAATGCTCTTCTGTGCTTCTATGTGTAAGATAACACGAAGTCAGAGGTCAACCTCGTGTGTTGTTTCTCGGATGCTACCCGCCTTGTTTTTCTGAGACAGGGTATCTCTCTGGGACCTAGGTTCATTAATGAGGCTAGGCTGACTTTGAGCCTCAGGGATCCACTTGGTGTCTATAGCCCAGCACTGGGGTATATTGGCTTTTGTACTTGTGCTGGAGTTCCAACAAAGGTTCTCATGCTTGCATCGAAAGCACTTTACCCACTGTCTTGGTGTGTGTGTGTGTGTGTGTGTGTGTGTGTGTGTGTGTGTGTGTGTGTGTGT
>NC_034596.1:85836330-85838334 GCF_900095145.1 Mus pahari | reverse complement strand
TGTGTGTGTGTGTGTGTGTGTGTCTGTGTGTTTGTCAACCTGCCACAAACCAGGGTTGTGTGGGAAGAAGAACCTCAATTGAGAGCATACTTCTATCAGATTGGCATACAGGCATGTCTTAGGATATTTTCTTGATTAATGATAGGAGTAAGTCTTCTGTGGACAGTGCTATACCTAGGGCAGGTACTCCTGGGTTTTACAAGACACTGAACACATCAGGGAGCGTAAGCCAGTAAGAAGCACTCCTCCATCCATGACTTCTGGTTCAGGTCCAATCTCTTGGTTCTTGACTTGAATTCCTACTTTGACTTTTATCAGAGATGAACTATCAGTTGGAAGTTTAAAATAAAATTAACCCTTTCCTCTTATGTTGTTTTTGATCATGGTATTTTATCACAGCAATAGCAGCAGAAGACACCCACTGAGCCTGCATTTCCCCAGATCCCTTCACTGCCACCTTTACCTCTCCTTTCCTCTTCCTTGTCCTCTATTTCTTTTTCCCCCTTCTCTTCCCTTCTTCTGATTGAGGTAGGTGGCCTTGAAAACTGAGCAGCCTCAGTTCCTGAGAGAAGAATCATGCATGAACTCCTCTCATGTGCCAACACTTGCCAGGGATCTAGAGAAGAGGGGCTAGAGGGAGAGAATTTCTCACCTCCCACAGCGCCTGCCTGCCTGACATCAGCTCTGGGTTGCTTTGTTTAAGGTGTGTCAGAATTGAGTCTGGGGCTGTGCCTGTGGTCCATTGAGATGCACATTTCATCACAGGCAGGCAGGAACCATGCCTATGTTTACAGAAGGGATGGACCCATGGGAAATGTGGTGGAAACCTTGCATCCCAGCTCTCTCAGGTACAACCAGAAGTAGAGACAGGAGGTTGTGCACTTTGTGATCATTTAGTGAAGTATATCGCAAAGCACTATTTGCAAGACCCTAGTCAGCACATTTGCCCTTTCCATAAATATTTGAATTCATAATTGTTGCATTTATTCTACAGATTCTTTTTTTTTTTTTAAAGGTTTATTTTATGTGAGTATGCTGTTGCTCTCTTCAGACACACCAGATGAGGGCATCAGATCCTATTACAGATGGTTGTGAGCTACCATATGGTTGCTGGGAATTGAACTCAGGGCCTCTGGAAGAGCCCTTAACCACTTAACCACTGAGCCATCTCTCCAGCCCTATTCTACAGATTCTTTTTTTTTTTTTCTTTTTTCTACAGATTCTTAATAAAACTGAAACCTCATGTGTATACTATGCATTTGACAAGTCATATGAATGAATTCGTGGGCTATAATTCTTTAAACTAAGGTCGCTTGTATGTCCATGGCATGAACTGCTAATATGCAAAGTCCTTTGTGTATTTGCTTCCCTTTTTAAATGAGAAGAAGGGAAGTGAAGAGATATCTGTCAGGCTCCAAAATATCAAGTTAGCTTTCAGGTCACCAGACTTCATGTTCTTAGTGTCAGTTGAAGAGCCAAGAGCAAGCCGACCAAAGGAAGGCTTTTCATTTGCTATTTTTTCTAAGCAAAGGTAGTCAATACCTCAACATGTTGCACTCTTACAATGAAAAGAGGGGAAAATTTTAAACAGTTTTATGGTGATTCTGTTCAAATGAAAAAAAAAAAAAAAAAAAAAAAAAAAAGGCCTAGAATGTTTTTCCCTAGGTCTTGTCTTTGGAAACGAAAAGGAATGTCAGACATTGTATGGTGAGATTCAGCTGCTATGCCCTGTGCTGGCTCGTACCTGCTTCCTTAGTTAGCGGATTGACTTCTCAGGACCATTTCATGACTGAGAGGGCATCCCAACCCTTTCAGTGTGTTGTGAAATCTGAACCCAGACATCATGCTGGGGCAATGTTAAATAGATGTTAGGTTCTAGATACTTAGATGTTAGGTATAGAGTTCAGGGAGACATCCCACACAGGACTTGACTCTACAACATGCTGACCCACTTCTTTCCTCCCTCCCATCCTTCCTTCCACCCTCCCTCCCTCCCTCCCTCCC
>NC_034596.1:85834370-85836026 GCF_900095145.1 Mus pahari | reverse complement strand
CCTTCCTTCCTTTCTCCCTCCCTCCCTCCCTCCCTTCCTTCCTCCCTCCTTCCCTCCCTCCCTTCCTTTCTTCCTTCCTCCCTCCCTCCTCTCTCTTTCTCTCTTTTGTTCTTTCTTTCTTTCTTTCTGAAAGTTCAATTTAATGTTTGTAAATATTCAAGGTATTGATATCAACAGAGTAAAAAGGTAAACCTACATAAGAGTGTTAACAGACCTAGTCCAGGTAGGATCCAAACCACCGCCTCCATTCATGACCCACACTTTAACTAAATAAAGAATTATTTTTTTTCAATTAAAGGAAGGATAAAAATACCAGCTACTGGCATCATACTTAATAAGGAAACATTAGAATTATTCTATAAGCACACCAAAGCAACCGTGTACGTTTTTCTAATCATATTCAATATATTAGGGATTTTATTTACTTTTTTCATTTTTTATTTGATATTTTCTTTATTTGCATTTCAAATGTTATCCCCTTTCCTAGTTTCCCCTCTGAAAATCTCCTATCCCCTCCCATGTGCCCCTGTTCACCAACCCACCCACTCCTGCTTCCTGGCCCTGGCATTCTCTGCCAGTGCCTGACAAATACAGAAATGGATGCTCACAGCCATCCATTGGATGAAGTACAGGGGTCTCCAATGAAGGAGCTAGAGAAAGTGCCCAAGGAGCTGAAGGGGTTTGTAGCCCCATAGGAAGAACAACAATATGAACTAACCAGTACCCCCAGAGCTCCCTGGGACTAAACCACCAATCAAAGAAAACACATGGAGGAACTTGTGGCTCTATCTGCATATGTAGCAGAGGATGGCCTGGTCAGTCATCAGTGGGAAGAGAGGCCCTTAATCCCGCTTTCCTTCATTTGTGTGATGATGGTTCTGTGACTTAAAGAGTAAATCCCTCGAAGATCAAAATGCTAAACATCACTGATTATTATAACAAGCAGCTGGGAAAACCCCCGTGCAGAAAGAGGCCTAGCTCTGTAGGATTGTAACTTATTTCAATTCCATTCTGACATTTCTAAACTCAAATAAAAGAAAGAAAAGGACGAAAGAAAACCGCACCCGCTGGTATTAATTCTATTCACTAAGTACTTCTGTTCCACACTTTACACGTGAAAAGGGAACATTTTCCCACTTCTTGCCAATCCTTCTTAAGAGGCCATTCCAATCACACTGTAGGTCTTGAGAATAAAGGCGAATGGGTTAACTTTCTTCCTTCTCAGAAGAGCTCTGCAAAGGGCCGAGATTTTCAGGGCTGGAGAGTGAGTAGAAGCTTCATTTCTGGGGGGCCATACCTCCCATCCTAGTTGCCAGGGACTTCATCAGGAATTGAAGTGCCCTCATCTACACTAATTAAGGTACTTAGTAGCCTCCTTCTCTTTGTACTTTTTTTCCTCCCATAAAGGCATTGAGAAGTTTGAAAAAACGGAACACACAAATATTGTATTTGTGAATATCCTTTTGCAAACAGCACATGCTGGTCCAAGGAGAGATATTCTGTGGTTTATGTCAAATTTTCAAACATCTAAAGTCTTCTCTAAAAATTTAGCCCATGGAGCATACACTCAAACCTCACAATTGACAATAAGGAAGGAAGGAAGGAAGGAAGGAAGGAAGGAAGGAAGAGGAGAGGAGAGGAGAGGAGAGGAGAGGA
>NC_034596.1:85826298-85834264 GCF_900095145.1 Mus pahari | reverse complement strand
AAGGAAGGAAGGAAGGAAGGAAGGAAGGAGAGGAGAGGAGAGGAGAGGAGAGGAGAGGAGAGGAAAAGAAAGGAAAGGAAAGAAATAAAAATATGATGGTAGGGAGCTTTTGTCTTTGGGGAGCAGCCATGCAAAATGCCACCTCATTTTAGAATTCCAGGACACCTCTCTACCATGCCATGTTGTATGTGAATGGCGCCCCCTAGTGTGAGGCAAAGCTGAGCCCTCTAGGTACTCGTTCATTCAGAACATCTTCACTGAGCTGACCGTGGCCCAGCCAGAATTCTTATGTGCCCGGGAGATGGCAATGTGCAGAGAAGACAAGAGTTGTGGGTAACATAGAGCTTACTCTCTCCTTGGACTGTTTTTCAAAAACATCCTGGCAGTTGAACAAAATACATCCATATGCAGCTTTTAGCCCATGCTTGCTACAAAGAATGACCTCTGTCTAGGCTTTACAGTCCTGTCAATACAGAGTTGGGGACCAGGGACAAGAAGATATAGAAGCTCAAGGAACTGACCACCTGTTTGCATCTACTGTTCAGTTCCTGCTTGACAGGAGCTCTGTGAACATTGAAAACTCAAATGATTGACTTTCAATTTAAATTTATGCCTCTACTCCAATGTCTATAATTGTCACTACCACTCTCAGAAAAATGTCACTCCTAGAGGTGATCTGTTAGGTAAGAGAGGGAGGAAAAGTAGAAGGAGGTGGAGGTGGAGATTCACTGCCAGGTTCTATCTGTTTAAATAACTGTCCTGAGAACTAAAAGGCAAGAGAGTCCACTGAGGCCCAAGGGGCACCTGGTGCCAATTCTTGGTTTGTTTCTATTCCTAACCACCTACAGCCCCTAGCCACTTATAGCCCCTAACCACCTATATAGCCCCCAACCACCTATATAACCCCTAACAACTACCTATAGCCTTTTTATTTTCTTTTAATCTTTTTCTCCAAGCAAACTAAATGGTTCCCTAAAGCTTCTGGCCTATTAATGGAAGGCTGAATTTAAAAGATTCTCATAAATAATCAATTTCTCTGTCTCCTGGGATCTAAATGCCATATTGTTTTACCAGTGTTGTAGGGAAATGACACTGAAAGATTTGGTCACTCAGCTCCTTCCATGGCTGGAAGGTTAGTTGTTGTTGTTGTTGTTGTTGTTGTTGTTGTTGTTGTAGTAATATCGAAGCTTTAGTAAAGCCAAAAATAACACTTGTATTCAGTTTGGGAATAATCTTTAAAGATATATCATGTTGGTCTCAAATAGTTTATAAAGTTTCCAACTCAAAATTCACTTTCTATTCCCTCTGATAAGATCATTACTGAAAATATATTCATAACACCTAGGAATGAGATCTGGTGAAAAAAAAAAAAACCAAACAATCCTGTGTTAAGGTGTTAAGCTCACACGGGAGCATTGATAGCTTTATTTATTTTTTTAATGGAGCAGAGAGCATCTATGTTCACGCTTTCGCTTTTCTACCTGCCTGCCAGGACTCTTTCTTGCCAAAATTCCTAAGTTAATAAAAAATGATAATCAGAGGAAAGTGTTAACATATTAATCTACAAATTACTTTTCTTTAAGTTTGGAAGCATTTCCTGAGACTTGTCAAAGGTAACTTTTTTTTTCTTTCTCTCCCTTTAAAGCACAAAGCAGAATCCTACTGTCTGTCTCCCCCACTTCTCCTTAAAAAAAAAAAAGTTGTAGAGTTTTGCTTTTCTGCTCACTGTACTCCTGGCCAAAGTAAGCCCTCTTTCTCAATGACGTCAAGATCTTTAGCAAGATTAGGCTCTCATTTCTCTATTGCAGCAATTAGCCAGGGAATGTATAAAAGGCTTCAGGGAGACTCACTGAGCTGCAGAGAGAGGCACTCTGCAGCCAGCGGAGGCAGAAGATAGCAAAGAGGAAAACGCCAGAGGGAGGGGGCAGAGGACAGCCGCTCCTGGAGAACCTGGAGAAAGGACAGGCAGAGGGAGACAGACTGGGAGGAGGAGAACAGAAAGTATGTTTACAACGGAGTAAAGACAGAGCGAAAGAAAGAAAAAAAAGAAAGAAAGAAAGAAAGAAAGAAAAAAAAAAAACCCAAACAAACCAAACAACCCTTACCCTTACAGCACAGTTAAGAAATTGGCAGTGCAAGAAGCCAGACAGCGTTTAAAGGAACATGAAAAGCTAAAAGAAAATTTTTACCATCTCTGCAGTCTCATAGGTGCCTGGAAATGAAAGTAGAACTTCCTGTCTTTAACGGACTCTGACAGGGGTAAACTGGATTAGGGACTGGCACGCCAGGGTTTTTGTTGTTGTTGTTGCTGGTGGTGGTGGTGGGGTGGTGTTTGTGTCTTTTTTTTTTTTTTTTTTTTTTTTTTAACCATCTTAAATCCTGGAAAAAAAAATGCATCTCGGAATTGAATGAATTGATGGGTACACTCCAACTGCTGGGCTGCAGAGACTGAACTTGGTCTTTCCATTTCTGCTTCTTTCAAAGAAGAGACAAGTTGGGATTCCTTCTAATTTAGCTTTTCTCCCTCTCCCTCACCCCCCCCTCCCAACCTTCCCCTTGGTCCCCCACTTCTCTACCACCACCTTCCTTTGCAAAAAGACGGTGACCTGGGAAGCAGAGTGCCCAGGAGACTGACCGAGGAGGCAGAGAAGATGGGACTCCTCAGCGTAGACTTGCTGATCACCCTGCAGATCCTGCCAGTCTTTTTCTCCAACTGCCTCTTCCTGGCGCTCTATGACTCGGTCATTCTGCTCAAGCACGTGGCGCTGCTTCTGAGCCGCTCCAAGTCCACTCGCGGAGAGTGGAGGCGCATGCTGACCTCAGAAGGGCTGCGTTGTGTCTGGAACAGCTTTCTCCTAGATGCCTACAAACAGGTGAGCCGCAGCCACTGAGCTGTTCCTGGGTCACAGGGCTAGAGGTCTGGAAGGTGTGGGGCTGCTGGTTATGGGGAGTCCTACCTAGGGTGTCCTCTCCAGTGACTCTGTTCCAGGGAGTCTCAGTGACACTTGGGACACCTGTTGCACAGGTTAGTTTTGGGAGTGACAGACACTGAGCCACCGGGACTCTGGGTGACTTCAGTAGAAGTCTTTAATGAGGGCTGCTGTTACTTTGCACTGAATTGGCAGTTGAAGGGTTTTGTGCTGGTATAAAATAGCTGTAGGTAAAAATCAGAGTTTTGGGAGGGGGGCTTGGAACTTGCTGCGTTTGTTCTGCCCTTGATATGAGCTGGTTTCTGCTGCTTTGCTTTACAGGAGGTTGTGTGATATGTAGGAGGAAGGTTTGAATAGTGTTTTCTTTCTGCTGAAATGGTCGAGTTGGATGATGATGGTGGTGGTGTTAGTGATGATGATGATGATGATGATGATGATGATGATGATGGTTGTGACCTCACTCTAGCCCCTCCATTTCTTAGGGAGTTAAGAACAAATGAAAGCAAGCTGAGCATGACCACCTACTTAGTTGGACTTTGTGGATTCCTTGTGTTCTTAAGTGTCAGTAGGCAAAAGAGAGATCTAGGGATAGGTTGTCAGAAACCCAGACTTTGTGTGTGAAACCTGATCTATAAATAAATTCCCATACAAAGAAGTGATGGATCTATAGTGCATTCCTATGTCAGGCCTTCGACATTAGAGAAGTGACCTCCCTTACCCAGGGAAAGTGTATTCCCATCAGCTTTTGAAACACCGGGGTGAGTGATTGATGCATGGATGCGGAAACTTCTGGCATTCCAGCCTTTCTGCTGTTGGGACATGTGTAGGGGAACATTTTCAAATCATAGCAGTCAGGGTCAAGTGGAATGAATACTTTTGTACAGTCGTCCGTCCCTTTAGGCTCCTGCAGCATCCTGGGGATTAGGAAGAACGAATTCATGTGGGCAAAATAAGTTTCTATAAAAAGAGGAAATGTGTTCCTAAGCAGTACTGAGAGAGCTGGTCCGAGAAGGGAGTTGGGAAGGAGAAGGGAAGCCAGATGTTCAGTCAAGTGCTGCTCTTGGGGCAGGTGGAAGGGTGAACACCATGATGGGAACTCAGAACAGCAGAGGAGGAAGAGAAGGAGTCCTTTCCCAGTAAACACTGGAAAAAATAAATCCAGGTGCTGGGTGTGTGTGTGTGTGTGTGTGTGTGGGGAGAATCCAGGGCAGGGTGTTCCACTAGAAAGCAAATGTTGAGGAAGAAAAGGTGCCTTCTGTGAACAGGGACTGCCATGTGACTCATAGCATCATGATTGTGAAGAACCTAAAGAAGGGGCCGTCATGCTCTGTGGAGGGAGCGTTGAATGCCAAGCCTCTTCTTAGCAAGGAATGCCCTTGTCAGGATAGAGATAGATGCCTGGAGGCTCCTGTATTCAAAGCTCAGCTATGTCATACCTGTAAGTGAAATGTATGGCCTTGGAGATACCCAGAGATCCTGCCATCCCCACACATGTGCACACGGGATGTGACATTCGTAGGTGTCAGGAGTTTAGAGGACTGGGGTGTTGTAGCTGCATATTAAAATATTATTGATTAGTCAATCCCTTCAAGCATATCTATGTCTTAGATAATGTGGAGTGTTAAATGGGTTTTTTCTGAGTACATTAAATGCCTGATTTTTGAAAGATGATGGACGTTCACTAGGAAAAACTTAAAGGTGATTTTTTGAAGAATTTTATCTACGTGTATAAGTCCAGAATTTAAATATTATCTCCATATCAACTTTGGAGGCTACAAAAGCTCCCATAAACATTAAGTGAGATTGTTTTGATCATCAAGCAGAGAATTGAAGTGGACATGGAAAAAACAAGCAAATGCCTCTATAATAAGCTTTGTTATATCTTTTTTCACTAATGTATAGTGTTCCATTGTGTTGTAATATGTTGTTATTCGCGTTCATGGGAATTGCGTAGTTTGCTTTTACTTTTGGCATATGGTTTGTGTATTCCTCTTTTCTATTTCTTTGTCTCTGCCCACTAATTTGATTAGCGACCAAGTTCCTGGCTTATGGTTTTTTTGTTGTTGTTGTTGTTGTTGTTGGGTTTTTTTTTTTTTTTGCTTGCTTTTAATGATTTGTACAATAGCTACTATGTGCAAAAGAAACCTCAGGAAAAAACCAAGAACAAGGCTGAGCTGGGTGTGAGAAGGATGGAGACATCAAGAGTACAACGTGAGCTAACTTCTGTCCTCTTCTCTCCAAGTTTGTTAGGCATCATGGTGGACACTCACCCAGAGCCTCTCAAAAAAGGTCAAGTCGCTTGCCAAATGCTGTGTCAGTCATGACACACTGCCTTTAGGTGTGACCGTTTCCAGAGATGCCAGAGGCGGCCCTGTCTGACACTGCATCTTGGGATTTCACAATCTTGACTTGCATTATTGGGCGACTGCAACTCTTGAAGCAGATTTGTCCAGGATGGGGGAGGGTGTGTCTATATGGGATTCAAATAGACGAATCATTCAGTTCTCCCAACTGTCTTGCTTAGTGAAGGTCAGCTATTGTATTTGGGATGATATTTAGAGGTGCTGTATTAATCCACAGAGGAGGTGACATAGGCCAGAGCTGGGGTGATGGGAAGAAAGAACAGAATGGATATTACTAATAGAAACTGCATTGAAAGCTTAGAAGTGATTTAAAATTAATTTTATAAAGAAGTTGCCAAAGGTTGCAAGTCAATGGTCAGGAGGTCTGTGTGCATTTTGGACTGAAAGAGAAATCTTGCAACTGGTAATAGGGCTGGAGCTAATAACAAGTATTTGCTATTTAAGTTTCCTTAGTGTCATTGCTTTTGAACACAGTACCCTTGTGTTGGTACTCAAAGACTCAGAAATGCAACCGGTAAGCAAGCTGACCTCTCTTGGAGCCTGGCTCCTAAATGAAGTGAAAAAGTAAGCAGACAGTATGGACACTGACAAGCAGGCTCATTTCTGCATAGCTAATGTTTCAGTGGCACAGAAACCATGCTCATTGGAACATATAATTTTGGTTTTGAAAGGGTCTCTTTAACATTCTCCTCCTCTTTATTCACCTCAAGCCTTTTGACACTGGGCTTCTGCAGTGAAAAGTGGCTCTTTAAAGAGAGAAGAAGGCCACAGCCAGAGCCTGCCTGTCACTTGGATAAAACATAGTGAAATGATAGGGCTTTGAGCTTCATTTTCAAGGTACAAGTCAAAAAAGAGAATAACCAAAAAAAAAAAAAAAAAAAAAAAAAAAAAACCAACAACAACAACAACAACAAAAACAACAAGACAGAGCAGACAGCGTCCTTCCAGTCTGATTTGTTTGGCCCATCTGAATGGGGATGGCTGAAGCTCTGCCTAATGATTGTTTGGCCATGCTTNAGCTTCATTTTCAAGGTACAAGTCAAAAAAGAGAAAAACCAACAAAAAAAAAAGAGAATAAAAAAAAAAAAAAAAAAAAAAAAAGGGAACTTAACCCAGAAGACAGAGCAGACAGCGTCCTTCCAGTCTGATTTGTTTGGCCCATCTGAATGGGGATGGCTGAAGCTCTGCCTAATGATTGTTTGGCCATGCTTCTAAGGGCATTGGTGGAGCCTGATCCTTACGTTAAAGCATTGGAAACTTCCTGAGAGTTAATAAGGCCATTTCCAGAGCTTTCAATGACGAAAAGTTTGTGTAAATATTCTGCTACGTGCCCATCCCCCATTCCTATCATCTGTTTCCCTTCTTGTCATAAGACTGTGATATGATAACTCCAAAGCTCCTCTTAGGTTGTGGAAAGGAAAAACAAAAACAAAAACAAAAAGGTTAGCAGTGTAGACTATATTTCCAGTTCACTTGATGAATGGTCCCGTAGTTCCCTTGGGTCTGCATCCTCCATCTTCCAGCAGTAACCTTTTCCCCTCCTGAGTACTTAACACTGTCCCTAAAATGGACCCACCATCAAAGAAATCAAACTCTTGTATATTTTATGCATTTGTGCTTTTTCTCTCATTTATAAGCATGTCTGCTGTGACCTTTGAACTTGGCCCAGAGATGCTATCAGCAGTAAACTTGCAAAAGCCTCCCTTACTCCCTCAGTTGGCATTGTGTTCCTGTCCACTGGGGGAAAATTTTTAAGAAAGGATGACCGTAATAGTGCAGATGAGAGCGCTGAAGGTCACTGGTGACGCTATCACATTTTACGTGTGTCCTTTCTGATCCTTGCAAAATAAAAGGACCCTTTGGGAACATCGGAACTTCAGGACCAATTAGTGGAAATGATGCTTCTTGTGTTTGGGCATTAAATACTAGGCAGGATTCTCTTTAGGCAGCTGATGCTGGCAGGGAAAGAGGTACCGACCTAATTACTCTTCCGCAAGAGCAGAAAATGCCTTTTGAAAGCCTCTTTGGCAAATATGTCTCATTAAGGACAAAAACCAAATACAAACCCTCTAAGAAGCAGAAATTAAGATGATAGGTAACTTGTGGCCAGGAGACTTTCTGTGCCACTGTGGGAAATTAAAACAAAGTTTGGGGGGCACCAGGGATGACTTGTTTTTGTTGAGTGTCTTTCCTGTAGCCCCGATGTTATTGTGGGGCCAACTTTATTTTCTTCATTATTTTGGCTCAGTGTCAGGGAATACTTTGCTCCTGTCTTCCACTGTGAAGACAGTGGGGTTTCTCCCATTCTATCTCAGCAGGGTTTCTAACCAAGCAAGTCAAAAATTTCTCCATTGGGAATTCTAATCTAATGGAAATTTCATTTTTATAGTGACTGGCCAGAGAATGGTAAAGAACAGAAATGGGTTTTAAAAGTTTTTCTTTTTAAGATTAAGTCTGGTTTTTTTTTTTTTTTTTTGGCCAACTTATCACTTATCAGGTTTTAGAAAAGATAGTGGATTTATGATTAGTTTTATGAAGCTTATAAAGTCTGACTGCTGGTTTACTAACACTTGGGCTTACACATCATAGGTGTGAGTCCCTCTGTCTGTGTCTGTCTGTTTGTCTGTCTGTCTGTCTCTGTCTGTCTCTGTCTCTGTCTCTGTCTCTGTCTCT
>NC_034596.1:85807913-85826278 GCF_900095145.1 Mus pahari | reverse complement strand
TGTGTGTGTGTGTGTGTGTGTGTGTGTATGTGTGTATGCTTATTTTGTAGTGCTAGGACTCCAACCCATGGATTTATGGATACTAGCCAAGTGTCCAGCACATTTAATTTTACTAATAGCATTACTCTTGCCTGTATTTTCTCTGTGACTTTCATGCACAAGGTATCATATATGACTTCTTAGTGTTCACGGGGATTCCACAGATGCAGAACAAAGAGAAGAAGAGTGATTGCATTTATTTCTCTTATTTTCTGGTTAGCTGAAATGATTAAGAATAGGTAAATGACATTGAGTGTTGACTACAGCATGTCTCTGGGGAAGGGATGGGATTCCTATTTCTGAATATGTATGCTTTAGGGAGTTTGCCCACCACCTGACTATGACTACGTTCAGTGCACTGCAGCTCAAGGTTGCTATTCAGTTTAAAAGTCTTACTTGACCCAGGATTATATCAACAGGCATTTATTCAGCAATTCACTCAACAAAGCTTTTAAAATGTATATTTCCCAGACTAACAGGATGCTAACTCCTCTGCCACCAGGAGCATTATGAATTTGTCAACTTCCTCAAGTTTTAAATTTAGAGTGACAGTGGGTGGGACTTGTCCTATATTTCCCAAGGTAATCTAGAATCTAAAATTTCATTGTTTGGCCAAGAGTTGTGTGGCAGAACTGTCCCTTGTCTCTAAGAAGTCACACACACTTAAGCATTCTAAGGAAATTGACTGCAGGTAACAAGAGATCACCTGGGACCAAAACATCAGGTTGGATTGTTCAGATGAATAGTTAAGAACGACACAAGGATCAAAGGGTCTGCTTGGGTGAGAGCCAGGGAGACACTAGCCTGTTTCATCAAGACCACACAGTCATTTAGAGGGATTAACGATGGCTCCAAATTGCAGGTGGATTATTTCACCGGGATGCATTGCAGAGACTAATTTCCCTCCATGTATGGGTGTGTGACCTCACAAGAAGTCTCTATAACACATTCCTCAGAATACATCTAGACCTTCTTATATCTGGCTGTTGAGGAACACTGCACAGCCAATATTGTTCAAAGCAGTCCTGGAGACACTGTGCTATGCAAAGGGGGAGACAGATCCTGAAAAGGGGTGTGTGTCAAAAGACCCCAAGAGACCCCAAGACTTTAAAGCTCATCACATGCTTCAAATGTGTGTCTTTAAGTTTAAGGTGTATTTTAGTGCTTCAAAGACGAGTGGAGTTAACCCTGAGATCACCTTGTCATAGGCAAATTATGAGATTTCTCTATTTAATATTGATTATAAAATGGCCTAGATTACTCATGCAAGTAACTTTCTTCCTGTTTGTTACTGGATCAAATATAGTATTTAAATAAAATCCAAGTTTATGATTTTAAGATTGCTTTTGGACAATGAATAGTACCTATTTCACACCTGTTCTGCAAAAAGTTTTGAAAAGAGAAGGAAGGAACTTTGATTCTTTCTTGGTTAAAATAGCCACGTGGTGACACTTAAGCACCTGATGCTTTACATCAGTGCTCCGCACTGTTCTCCTGCGATTCACTTAAGTGGCTTCAATTAACAGCAGTTTTATATGTCACTATTTATATGAGAGAAGAAAGTCAATCCAGTTGGAAGAGTTTTGTAATATTAAGGATAGTGTATAAAAATCAATTGTACTGCTGTAAGCTGTCCCTAATGGTATTAGCTTTGATTAAACCATCCTAGAGGGAAATCCAATTGAGTTAATTCAGAATGAATTAATTGGCTCTTTTCTGTTGCCTGCTTTTTATTATCAGTTTACAGATCCAAAGGCCACTAACTTTCAGAATTCTACATTCAACTATGTAAACCATGTGCTGCAGGGGTGCATGGAACAATTTTAGTCAACATGTCTTTTGTTCGAATACTTACTATTCTGGGGTGGTTGTTAATCACTTATCCTATAGCAAAATCCATGGTTTGTTTGGGTCTTCCTAGATAAAATTGAGGGGGAACCCCAAATACAAGGAAAGTGAGAAATTTCTTGCCTGACTCTTAGAGGCAGATTTGAGGTCCCAGTCACAGCGTGTACAATGTAAGCTGTGGTCACAGGAACCTGCAGAGGTCGCACCCTGTAGAAAGGAGCATTAATATCTTCACAGAACAACTCGCTCATTTTTATCTTCTAATCTTGAGCATGGGATGTCTCAAGAGGAGTGGCAGTTTGTCTCATATGATGGGGTAATGTCTGACAATGGCGGCTCTTATCTACACACAGTCAGATGTAGAGTTTCTGTCCCCATCTCACTCTCCAGATCCACATAAGGAAAGCAGCCATGATGGCTGACATTTTCCAGATGGGAAAACACTGACCAGGACAAGTGGGAGGAATCACACTTACAAAGGATGGATTAGAGATTGTCCTGCTCTGCCCAGACACAGAACCCACTTGTATCCTAATCCATTGTTTGAAAGAACTTAGATTGGGTTGCCATTTCAGGCACCCTGGGTAATGCTTGCTGCCAAGTCTGATGAGCTGAGTTTGAATTTCAAGGAGCCACATGGTGGAAGGAGAGAACTGACTCTAGCAAGTTGTCCTCTGACTACCACAAGTATTATGAGACAGACAGACAGACAGACAGACACACAGACTGAATAAGTAAGTAAATAAATAAATTGAGTTATTAGTTAAAAGAGGGAAAAGAGAAAATAAATTAAGCTTGTGTGTGAAAACTCCAGTCTTTCCTGAGTCTTTTAGAATTCAGAAGGTGACATTCTATTTCAAAACCAAGATAATTTATCTTAAAGTGAACCATTTACTTTTAACTTGTAAAATGAAGTCAATTAATCATTCATCCTATGATGCTTGCTAGGCACTGACAGAAAAGTAAGAATAGCAAACAAAACAAAACAAAAAAACAGAATCAACTTATTTATGAAAATAGCTAACTCTGGTATCTTCAGAGATGGAAAAAAAATTACCACTAATGAATATTCAGAATGAAAGACTTATTTTCTCTTGACCATCCTTTATGTTGCCTGACATGCCTAGTCTTTACTCATAAATATACATTACACACACACACACACACACACACACACACACACACACACACTCCCCTCCCATTTTATTTAGAGTAAATTACAGCAGCGGTGTGTTTGTGTGCTAATTCTTTTTTCTTTCTTTCTTTCACTCAGGTTAAATTGGGTGAAGATGCTCCCAATTCCAGTGTGGTGCACGTCTCCAATCCTGAAGCAGGTAACAATTATGCCTCGGAGAAGACCGCTGATGGGGCTGAATGCCACCTTCTGGACTTTGCCAGTGCAGAGCGCCCACTGGTGGTCAACTTTGGTTCAGCCACCTGACCACCTTTCACTAGGCAACTGCCAGCCTTCCGCCAGCTGGTGGAAGAGTTCTCCTCGGTGGCTGACTTCCTGTTGGTATACATTGATGAGGCTCACCCTTCAGATGGCTGGGCAGTGCCTGGGGACTCCTCTCTGTCTTTTGAGGTTAAGAAGCATCGGAACCAAGAGGACCGATGTGCAGCAGCCCACCAGCTCCTGGAGCGTTTCTCCTTGCCGCCCCAGTGTCAAGTTGTGGCTGACCGCATGGACAATAATGCCAACGTAGCTTACGGGGTAGCCTTTGAACGTGTGTGCATCGTGCAGAGACGGAAAATCGCTTACTTAGGAGGGAAGGGCCCCTTCAGCTATAACCTACAAGAAGTCCGAAGTTGGCTGGAGAAGAATTTCAGCAAGAGATGAATTCTAGATTAGCTAGATAAAAGTGTGATTGTAATAGAGTTTATTATTTTAAAAAATATGTAAAAGAAGTTGAGAACTGAACTGAATCTATTATTTCAACTGAATCCCATTGCCTCACTGAAAGACGGGAACATACCTGTCAGAAGATCTTGAACCTCTTTAACATCTCAATACTTTCTCTAGTACACAAATGACATCTGGCTAAATAGCAACCCTTTTACCTCCCTTCTGAGTGAATTGATCCAAACTGGAGTGCAAGAAACCTTGTTGCAGCCTGTGTTCATTCTTGCTTGAGAAAGAAGTGATCCTGTCCTGTGTGTGCTCTGGGACCAGAGGACCAAAAGTTCTCAGAATACTTATTAAGGGAACTACTACCTATGATCTGATTAAGTGTATTGTCTCAGCTTTAGTCACCAGAAACAAACCCAACTGGAAAGTCCCCCAAATACATACTTATGATGTGATCTTGAAGCCATGCCATGCAGTTAGGACTGAAGTGTTAGTTCTAGCCATGCAATGTCCTGGTTACTCTCTGTAGCCCTGAATTCTCAAGTACGACAAGCAAAGACAGAGGAAGCAGAGAGATGAGGAAATTGCATAGTGTTTTTACCTGAAAGCGGTAGGTAATGAGTGTTGTTCAATCGCATCAGCACCGAGGCATGTGCACAGCTGGGAAAACAAAGGCGTTAACTAAAAATAGCACAGGCAGGATGCACAGGGAAAGGAGATGTGTAGCAATACCCCTCCGCTGAAAGGAATTGGGTGTTGGCAAAGATAAAGACAGGTGAACATTTTTAATGTGGAGAGAAGCACTTTATGGGACTAATTGAGATATACCCATTTCAGTGGGTAATACCGGTGCAGTGAAAACTCCAGGGGATCTGCTGCTGATGGGTTGTTCCTGCCAAATTCCTACAGTCACAATGCGACATCCTGCTCCATTCCTAACCTCTGTAGCGTTGTTTACTCTGGGTGCTGAGTGAAGGGTGTAAGAGGCAGGTACCCTAACCATTCAGTTTCTGCCCTCTCCTCCAGTAGAAGAACTGTAATGGTAAGGGATTTCTTCACATAAACACGAGAGCGATTTAGTCTGATAATCCCTACCTGTAGTTTTGAGGGCTTACCCAACCTTATTCTTGGTACCACAGGAATTTGGTTAAATTGAATTTCCTTTGCCATTTGAATTTGGACTTGGTTCTTTTTTTTCTTCAACTGGGATTAACCCATTAGTTGACATTTAATAGCTGTGTACATAACTATGATTGCATCTATGAATCATATATCTCTTAAAATCCAAGAGACACAGCTACAAGCAATACCTAAAGATCACAACCTCAAAAAAAAAAAAAAAAAAAACCCACAAAACCCCAAACCAAAACACACCAACAGATCAACCAATGTATTGTAATTATTTTTTTAAACTCAAAAATGTTAAGATCTCAACATATGGTTATAGTTGCATGTCAAATCAAGGGTCTTATGTCTATTCCATTCAATAATTAAACCATAACATTGAGTTATTTGGAAAAAGACCATTGAAATTTAAAAGTATGTTATTAAAACATTTTCCCCAAATGTGGAAAATAGGAAGTGGGTATGCATGAAACAAGAGTATTGTTTTTAAAAATGGGAGCAAGAAATAAGTCAGACCGTCAGTCCATATATAGGTTTAGCCATGGAAGCAGCACTGTGGCTAATGTTTTTGGCAGCATCTAAGTTCTCCAGTGTTTTAAATTCTGTAAAAGACACACCCACAAAGAAACAGCTGCTTTCCAAAATGCAACAGCATCTAATGAACTTTTGTAGAATCACATTGAAGATCGATTACTTCAGACTCCTCAGGTGTTAAGGCCTTCAGTTGAGGCTTATAAGTGGCCTGTCACTCATCTTAATCTTCAAAACGCTGTTGCAATTGATGCGGCTCCCTAAAGAGGTAACATAGACCCACGCCGTCGTCCGCAAATGACCCCTTTGGTTTCCATGTGCGATAGTGAAGCAGAAAGTCAGAGAGCGGGTGGGGGGATGAGTTTTGGCTAATGCCATGCTAGTTGTCTGGGGAAAACGGATAATGGGGAGAAATCGGCCAGTTGTGCTACATTTTTAAAGAAAGAGAAGGTTGTGTGCACGTACTGTTTGTCTTTTGGAGGATAGGTCAATGGAGGAAGGAAGAAGAGGAAGCAAATATACAAAGATCTAGGCTGACTGTCAGGGACACAGACGTGTTCAAAAGAGCATGTCCAAAACACTGGAAGAAAAAACCTTCGAAGGGCCCAGGAAGAAAGTGATTAGCAGAGCTCAGGAATTTTACACTGTGTAGAATGGGTTGGTCTCCCGGGTATGATAAGCCTGTAATTGTATAACCTATTTATCTCAATGTAAACTTATATGAATTCCTATGACATGCCCTTTATACAATTAACAAGAAGTCATTCATCCAGAGGTGAGAAAAATCAATGCTCAGCTACTGTGCTCACTCAGAGATACTATGAGGCTGTCAGCACCCACCTACCTAACATGCCTTTTATAATGTATATTCTTCTGAAGAGTTATAGCTGTAATTCTCCCAAGGAAACACAAATATGTGTATACATACATTCTTACAAGGACACACACACACACACACACACACACACATCCCTTGGAGTTACTTTTCTTAGAACATAAAGATTTCTCACATAGGATATGTTTACATGGGGAATATCAGTTTATACGTTCAAATTCAATTGGCCTGTCTACTACAAACTGAACTGGACTGTCTACTTTTGAAATAGATTCTCAGAACTTACCATAGCACCTGGATTTCTCAAACACTAAGTGTTTGAAAGACATCTTAGACCTATTCAAAACTCTCTTTAGTTTGTTGATTAGAGGAAGTAATCTGGACAATGACTTTCTTGAATGGGCATGAATGAAGAGCCTGCCCAGCAAATGTAGACCTACTTCGTACAAATTCAATGGATCTCTGTGGAGGCAAACCAGTCATTGATTGTTCTTGCTCCGTGTTGCCAAAGTGCCAATCATTTTAACACACTTGTTAACTTCATTCGTGCTTTAGATCTCTGCTCCTGTGGCATTCATAGATTGTATCCCCTGATTTTTGGTAATATCAGCTTCTAAGTGGTCTATTTAGTTGAATTCTTCTAATAATCAATAGACACTCGTCGATCCCTCTGTCTGGATGTATTTGACTATTTGGGATTTTGAATAAAATTCATAAAATGTGGTGAGGTCACAGGTGGGGGGCTGCCTCACACAAACTACTGGAGGAGAAGGTGGGGGGACAACATTGATGCTTTTCATAGAATTCTCAGGTGGATAGAAGCTGCCCTTGGCACGCCCTGTAGCTCATCCACAGCCAGAGGGATTTGCTGATGTACCAGACTTCCCATTATGTAAATCGTTAAGAGGATCAACCTGGACATTAGTTCCACCTGACCTCTGACTGATGGTTTGGAAAATAAGTTTAATTAGAATCCCTTGGCCACTGCGGAGAGGAAAATTAGGCTGATTTCTGTCCCACTGAAGGATAAAGGAAGACTTAGGCTTGCACTTCCGCTTGTCAGAACATGTTCAATGCCATCTCTCTTAGTGGAAATTGACTGCGAGTCTTTAAATTCCAGGAACTTTCTTTATGATATAGCTCCAAACCAGAAACCCAAGTATATTTAGATATACTCCAACTTCTACCATTGCCTTAAATGTAGAAGCCAAACCTGCTCTTTTTATGGACTTTCAGAATGGGGCACAAAGGATCACTTGCTGTAAGGTGACAGTAGTGTCTTGGGACCGTCTTGAGTCTCTTTAGGAAGGGAAGGATCTGCAGCTTCGTGAGCTGGGAAAGTTGCTAACTGGGAGGAATCAATGCCCCCCACTCCACCCCCAGCCCCAAGGTCTGGGTTTATATATTTGGAAAGATTTGAAACAAAACTTCTGATGCTCAGAATGACTTTAGGATGAACAAGCACTGGCTCTATTCTTCATACCCTGTGTTCTAGATAACACCAGACACAAGGTCTCAGACTTAACAGACTCAGCTCTGTTCCAAGGTGAGTCTGAACCAGCAAAAAGCAAACACGTACAGATATCCAAACAAGACTGCTCACGCAAGCCAGGGCTTGCTGCCTGTCTCGGGCAGCAGCATCAGGGCTCTAGGGAGTTCGTTTAATATTTACTGAGACTTTGGAGACCTAGCAGATGTTTAATGAAGTCACTATTTTGGCTCAAACTGCCCTCCCCCATCTGTCTTGAGAAAAAAAAAAAAATTCAAACAGGTAAACATCAAAATGAAAGAGGCCCACAGAAGGGGATGGGAAATAAATAAAATTCTCTCAAGACTGCTCCAGAGCATGCCATGTGGTTTTTGATGTGTCAGGAGTCGGGGATCAGAAGACCTATGTACCTAGTACTTTATAACCAAAGCAATCAAAAGGTCTTGGGGTAGGGAATGTTGGCCAGTTTTGTTTCGTTTTTGGAACAGGTTTTCACCAGACTCACAGGCCCGTGTCACCAGCACCCGAAAGAGGAAACCGAGATGTTCAGAGCTTACTGGTGTGCAAATGATAACTACTGACGAAAGAGCCGTCTGCTCAGTCTGTGGTTGGATGTAGTCACACTAGTCCGCCTCTCTCCATCTCTGTCTCCTTAGCGAGGAGAGCATTTGGGTCATGGTGCAAGGAGTGCCGAGCCAGCGCGACTGAGAACATGTGTGTCCATCTCTGCTTCTCGGTCGCAGAGAAGGAAAGAAGCTTTGGGGATAATTAGTAGAAAGAGTGTTATAATATTGGTGCTGAGTGGTATGTGTGCTTTTACAACTTGTTCTTATATTTTAATAAACTTTGAATAAAAGAATAGAGTTACTCTCTGGAATCTATTTGTTTATTTTTAAATAGCTTTCTAGACCCTGCTCTGGCCTGCAACGCACTCATGGTTGACAAGGAAAAGAGAATCCACCAGCCCTATATTTATTCCTGAGGTTTGTGGGCAGAGGAGCCAGCAATGCCAGATTATTTTAATCTCCTAAGGTGTGCCAAAGTCTTCAAGGAAATCCAAATGAGTTGAAAGTAAACCTTCAGATATTTTTCATATTTATTAACAAGTAGCACATGGGATTCATGGAAAAGAACCTGAATCTCGACTATGAAGCAAACCCAGCTTACACATGTACTCTAGGTTTCGTAAGTGTAAGGGATGTTCCAGGAAGTTGGGTGAAACAGTGCACACATTCACATGAGCTTGCACTCATGCACGGGCAGTTGCCTGGTCATGAGCGTGCCCCTCCCTGCACACACACTGCAATGTAGACAGACACATTATTTATTATGTGGTTAGTGATGTACTAATATGTAACTAAAACATTTGAGCTATGTGTATCTCACATGTTCCACTATGAGAAGGCACAAAGAACAAATGTCCCAATGGTGGCCATGCCTGAAATTGTTAAGGAATATATTTGCATCACGGCTCATGGTGTAGTTTTTCTTTCTTAAAAAGATTACTCAAAAAATTAGTATTTCAGGAGACCCTGTGCTTTCTCATGGCTTTTTAATACACAGTGTTATTAATATTATAGCATCTTATGGACTACTCTGAATTTTAGCAGAGAAAAATAAAAAAACAATTATTTTACAATTTTTCATTCACTGTCGTTCCTTCCCAGAGTCCCATGCTAAGTTCATGTGATTTTCCCTTAAAGACCAGACCTCTTCACGGGATCTATCATGGATTCATCAAAGTCTTACAAGAAACATGCACAGATTCGTTTATTTATTTATTTATTTAAAAATAGTTTGTATTAGCTGGTAACATAACCTTTGCAAATGGCTGGGACAAAAAAATGTACCTCAGTTTTTTTAAACGTTGAAAGTATTTATTTTATTATTTATTTAGATGCGCACATCTTCTAGTGTATGCATACTTTCATGCAGTAATCAACGGAGGCCAGAAGACGGCGCTGTTGGATTCCGGTGATTTTGAGACAGTCGGTGTAGGTGCTAGAAACAACCCATGATCCTCTAGAGGAACATAAGTACTCAGAGAGCCATTTCTACACACACACACACACACACACACACAGAGCTACTTTTTAATAGTTGCTCCTGAGTTTGCAATATTTCATTACACCTATTTCCATCCTGTTGAAACAACACCTGTATCAAGTAGTGTGAGTCTTAAACCCACAAAGATAACTTCATTTTCTCTTCTTTATCATCAGCATTGTCATCTATTTCACATGTGTATATACATAAGTCAAATAAATTATTGCTGCTAATTTTTCAAGTACCGTTATCTCTTACATAACACTAAGGGAAACGAGGTTTTATTTCAGATTTGCTGTTAAAGTTCGTTAGGCCTTTTCCGACCTAGGTCACTTTCCTTCTCTCTAATGAAGCAATTTCCTTCAACATTTCTTATGAAGGAGGTCTACCGGCAATCCACTCCCTCAGCTTTTGTATGAGGCTGACTTGACTTCTCCAGTTTTGAAGGACAGTTTCACAGGGTACAGAATTCAAGGTTAATAGATTTGTAGCTTGCTGGATTTTGCCTGTTCTATTTTAGTACTGTAAATATCCCACAACACTCTCTTCTCACACACACATTTTTTTTCCCCTAAAGAGAAGTCAAATGTTATTGTCTTCTTTGTTTCTCTATAGATATTTATCTCCCTTGATTCTTGCAGCAGTTTATCTCTTTAACTTCGGTTTTTCTAAAAGTTTGAAAAATATAAGTAGGCCTGTTGTGCTTGCTCTGTCTTTCAATTTTTTTTTTTTTTTTGTTTTTGCCTTTTAGTATGCCTTGCGCTTTTTACAATAGTAACAACAACAACAACAACAACAACAACAACTACTACTACTGATGGGCATGCTATGCTTGTTCAAACTAACTAATGTAAGTGGGCATGTTGTATAGTGGTGGTGGAGAGTTATTTTGTCGTCATATTGTTAGGCTGCCGTTTGTTTGTGAGCCCTTTCCTGGGACTCTCTGATCCTCACACGTGTTTCCGGATCTTCTCCTCTTCCCTACGTAGCACTGAATAACAAGAGCCACCTGGCTTCCCATAGTTCCCTCTCCTGAGGTCAGTCAGGCCCTCACAGCAGCCTAGCCGGTTCAGTGCTGTTAAGCAGTCTCTTCTGAGGTTAGACCCTCTCAAAAAACAGGGTCTGGTGTGCTTCAAAATAGCTCCTCTGTCTCCTGTTTGCCATAGGCTAGAGAGGATTTTTTTTTTTTTTCTTTCTTTCTACTATTCCCTGAGAACCCATTCCAGTTTCTGGAGCCGAGACTTAACAAAAGTGTGAGGAGACACCATGAACTGGGCCCTCCTGGAAGGTTTACTTGCAGTTTTCTCACAGTGAGGTTCCTGAAATTCCATCAAGTACGGTTTGGCTGTTCCTACTCAGGAAAAGGTTCCTGCAGGTGTTCCCATGTCTTAACCTTCTACTACGTGAGCTGTGATGTATTCACTCTTCCGTTTCTCCAGTTTGGGGAAGGGGTTTCCTTGGGTCTATATCTTCCTTATGGATTGAAAAGGTATTGTTGAGTTCCCAGACTGTTCAGCGGCTTACTTGTTGGCGTGACGTACAAGTGGTGACGTACAAGCTTCAGGCATTGCCTGCTATCTTAATCTGGTCCTGGTGTTTCCAGCTTCTTGCTGTGTTAGGCAAAGAACTGAACAAGTGCCCACAGCTATGAAGAGAGCAAGAGGGTTTGATTCAAGAGGCAGTACAGGATACTTTACAAGGGAGATCGAATGTCCATGAGAATTGGTTATTATTTGGGGCTTCCTTGCTTGCTAAGTGGGTGAATTTCCATTTTGATAAACAGACTAGGATTATGAGAGCCTTCTCCACCATGCATCTTCTTTCTCATAATGCCTCGGGTTTTAATCATATACATACCCAACTATGCATCGACACAAAATGGAAATAGGCTATTTTATCTAAACATAAGACACAGTATGCCTTACATCCAATGCACCCCAAATCAGTCCATTCCAGATCAAACTAGTCCTGAATAAGGTCTAGAACATTTGAATGGAAGCTAACAACAACGGAGGAATTTACTGAAGGAAAAGGATGTGTTCTATTGCCTAAGTGCTATGTATATGTGGCTCAGTACAAGTGCATTGTTAGAGGAGGGATATATGTAGAACTCAACCTAAGTGGAGTGTCAGGTTGCTAGACTGTCCTATGCTTGCATGCTTCTCTTGTGTAACTGGAGAATTTGGAAGTTAATATTCAAGGGGTGGTGAGAGGGTTCACTGGGTAAGTGGCTTGCTGCACGAGCCTGATGACCTGAGTTCAATCCTAGCTGTTCATGTGGAGGTAAAAAGAGAGAATAACTCCATGAAGTCATACCCTGACCTCCACACTTGTGCCATAGCAGGTTTTCCCATATGCAAGTACCACATACGTACGCACAATAATGCAGTGGTCCCAACCTTCCTAATGCTGCAACCCTTTACTTAGTACAGGTCCTTATGTTGCGGTGACCCCCCAGATCATAAAGCTCTTTTCACTGCTACCTCATAACTGTAATTTTGCTACTGTTATAAATTGGTTTTAGGTGACCCCTGTGAAAGGGTCATTCAACATCCCAAAGTGTTGTCCTTCTCAACATCCCACAGGTTGAGAAGTGTTGGAATGAGCGGATACATTTTTGTAAAAGATTATCTATCTATCTATATCACACATATGTGTGTGTGTGCTTATACATATACAAATATATGCATGCCAGGTTTTTCTTCACCTTATGGAACCTTGCAGTTCTGCTGTTTAACTCCATATTGAAGGGGGTTCCATAAATATAAAGAAACATCTAGAAAAAAGGAATTTAAAAAAAATACAGAAAGGGGCCGGGGAAATGACCCAGTTAGTAAAATGCTTGGAGCACAAACATGAGGACCTTAGTTTACATCTCTATATATGTGGGGGAAAAAAACTTGGCATGTAACATGGATATATAAAATCTTACAAGTTTCCACTCCTATATAAAGAGTTATATGCAACTAATAACTGATGAGAGCCAGGGAATCATTCTTCTCCATGGACCCTAACTGGTTACTCAATACCAAGTGATTGTTCCTAAAAGCATATACAGACAAACCCTAAATGGACTCAGCAAGTTATATTTCTATATGTAATAGTCACAAAGAAACAGGGGCCATGAATTTGAAAGGGTGCAGGGAACATAGGAATAGTTGAAAGTAGGAGCTAGGAGGGAGGGGAAATAAATACAGTACTCATATATGAAATTATTGACGATGATGATAAAACACTCTGGAATTGGTGGCACTGATGGGGGTAGAAATGGGGGTATCCTTAGAGCTTTTTTAGCCAGCCAGACCAGCTATCAATAAATGCCATGTTCAGTTATAGCCCCTGTCTCAAGAAAGTAAAATGGAGAGTGCTAGAGGACTCTGAGGTTGACTTCAGTCTCCCATACATGATCACACAAACACATTAAAGGACTCTGCTGAGTAGCCTTGAGCTGTTGTGACTACTTGAAAGTGTATTTTATGAAATCGTTAACAGAGTGGGTTGCATTGGGCATTCATAATCTTCTCACAGCTTCGCGTGCATGAAGATCCGCTATGGTTTGAGCCATGTGTTTAATTGCTATGGCCTGGGTTTGCTTAACATCCAAAAGGAAATGAAGCTAGAGCCAAAGGCAGAGGGAATCATTTCTCACCAGAAGACCTGTGCAAAAAGTTAAAACCTTTCAGTCAAGAAACCCCAGATGCTGCTGCGGTAAGATAATGTGATGTCCAGAGTGAGCATAGCATCTAGCCTTTGGGAATTCCAGGGTCTCCTTGCAGGACACTAGCCTGGCTAGAGCCAGACAGCTGCAGTTTGCTCTGTGTGGAGCTTGTGACTGTTTATCCCTTGCAGCATAAGTATCATGGGAACCATTCTCAGTCCTGCAGCTGCCTTGGCCTTCGTGATGGTGGCAGAGATTCTGGGTACTTCTGATAAACCACAGACATTTCAACTGGTTCAAATTAGGGAGATGCGAAGGACTGAGCCTCCAGTTCTTGCTTCAGGAGAGGGGGATATTTGGGTTGTTTCCTATATTGGTTTTGCCTCCTCCCTTTGTATTTTCCTTATTTTTCTAAGAAATAAAAACAACAAAAGCAGGACAACCTTAGCATGTGGTGAAGACGGAGTTGGGATGACCCGGAATGTACAGTACAGGTAACCATTCTATATAATTCAGACAAAAATATTGACTCATCATTATACACAACACATGTGTGGCCTTTTAGGCAATTTGGTAGTGCGTGGAGTTTGTAGGCCAAGGTACTTCTGTTAATCTTCAAGGTCAAATAAAAACCAAGGCTGACTTGGGTTATAATGACTGGATTCCCCTAAATTTATTTTTTGTTACTATTTCTTATGGGGAAAAAAACGAGTTTGGCACAATGTACTTTCAGGTTTTTGTGTACTTTATGACATCTGTCTCTTTTGGAGTATATACAAGAGAGCTGATTTGGACTTTGCAAAATTCAAAGTTTGGTCCATATTAACTTCTGGTCCCTATGTTTTGGTACTCATGGCTTCTGTAGAAAGAAGAGGGATTAATACATGGCCCAACCTAATGGCGATATCTTGAAGAGATTCATCATTTCTTGTTACAAATAAAACGACATTGTTACCAGTAATCCATGCCGTCCGTTCTAGGGTATGTGTCTGTTGGCAATCTTTGAAGTTCCCGTTAATGATGTAGGTGCGTTGGTCTTAAATGAATAGGCAGTTCACATCGTAGTGACCAGATCAAGCAGCTCAGCTATTATGTTAGTAGATATACCATGATCATTGAAAGACATGAAGAAATTATTCAGGGTAGCGGCTATTTCTATTTTTTTATGATTCAAATATGCCTAGTCCAAAAATACCTAGTGCATTTGGGTGAGGGTTTTGTGCAGAACTGGAGGGCCTCCAAGTAACATGCAATAATCACTTGAGGGCTGGGTTGCTTTAGTGGCTGCTTAATCACTCCTTGGAAAATATCCCTCTGTTGCCACCAGTCATCTCCCTTTGATCTAGATAACTACATGATTAAATTACTTTGGTCCCCAGTCTACATATCTTAATGGCATTTGACATTATTAACTCCTTTCCTACAGTCTCTTGAAATGGATATAACTATAAAAGTATTTCTTTGTGCTCCTTTGAAATAAAGAATATAAGCAATGGCTTGTAGGTGACATGAGGTAGGATCAGAGAGATAATGTAATAGGAACTTAAGCAAGGCAGGTATTTGTTATTGTTTATCATTGAGGTAGGGAATCAGAGCAAGGATGGGGTTTTTCTTCACGAAGCCCACTTAGATCTTGGATCCGCAAATGACTATATTACTCTTCCAATCATTGACTCTACTTACACAGCTATATTATAGGCAGAAGGTAGGAAAGGAAAACTGTCTAGGTAAAGAAAGCATTATGTGTGACAGCTGTCTTTTAAGGAAGATATTCTAAGCTGCTTTACAGACATTTCCAAACACATCCCATTGGCCAGAGGTTTGCCACCTGTGTTATTCTCATTGCTGTGACAAAATATCCCAAGAAAAGCATCCTAGGGGAGAAAGGGTTTATTTCCAGCTAAAGTTCCACAGGACTATAGTCCATCATGGTGGTGGAGACAGGGCAAATAATAGGAAAAGGAGGTTGGCAGGTCACATTGCATCTACACTTTCAAAGCTGAGAGTGAACAGGAAATGAGATTCGGCTATAACACTTCAAGTTTCGGGCCTGTTGAGAAGGATCAATGGTTAAGAGCACTGGTTCTTCTAGAGGTCCTGAGTTCAGTTCCCACCAACCACATCTGTAAGTGGATCTGATGCCCTCTTCTGGCATATTGTTATGCATGCAGCAGAGCACTCATGCATTAAATAAATAGATACCCTCAAGTTTTGTCTTCAGTTACTCACTTTCTTCAGCAAAGCTCCCCTTCCTAAAGGTTCCAGTCTTTCTAAATAGCTGGAAATCGAGTGTTCGAACATGTGAACCTTTGGCGAGTAATCATATTCAAACACAACACCAGTGACCCTACTGTCATACAAGATAGGTTGGAACAAGTAGTCTTTGATATTCTTAATATCCACGCATCCATATAAAATTTTATTGTTATAGAAGAAAATCAGCCAGGCATGATGCTGAATGCCATTAATCCTAGGACTTGGGAGAGAAAGGCATTTGGATCTCTGAATTTGAGACTAGCCTGGTTCCACACCAGTCAGTGCTGCATATTGAGACCTTGTTCCCCCAATAAAGGAGGGAGAAAAGGACAAGTGGAAGGAGAAAAGGAAGAAGGAGAAGGGGAAGGAGAAGGAGGAGTAGGAGGGAGTGGAGGGGGTGGTAGTGATGGAGGAGGAGGAAGAGGAGGAGGAAGAGAGGTAGAGGAGGAAGTATAGGGGGAGGAGGAGGGAGATTTTCCTGTATTTTCTTTCAGAAGTTTATCTTTTGATTACATAAGCATGTGTTTTGTATATATGAAGATATCTTCCTTATGATACTAGGTAAGAAACAAAATTTTAGTTTGCTATCCTAACTAGTAATTATTAGAGATCCTTTTATTCATTTACTATCAGTGAACTATAATGGTAGTTTTAGTCATGTTCCCAAATGCATGTATGTGCCTCAATGGTGTCTGTTATAGATTTACTTTCTCTGTAGCAATAACATATGTGTATATATATATATATATATATATATATATATATATATGTCTATGCATATATATTAAATATATTTATCATTAAACATATATGTATATATTTTCACACATATAACTTCCTTATCACTATTAAAGATTATCTATTGACACCACATAATATAATATTTAATTAAGTATTTACTAAATACAATCAGTTGACCAAGTATCTGCTTCAGGCAATAAATATGTGTGTAGAGATAAGAAAAGAGACATTTCAATGTTTGTTCAAAGAAAGACAGAGCTGTGATGTGAGAGAGATGAACTCCTGATGACATCATTTTAGTACACACACACACACACACACACACACACACACACACACACACAAACTTCCATATTTTGTTAATCCTTGAGAATTTACCAACATTTGATCTTGAGCCCTACAATGCCAGTTCCTTATGTTTTAAAATGAAATATTGTAGTTTTGTGATAATCTTTTTAAAAATAATCCCCCTTCTGCTTTCTTCATTTATATTTATCTACCAGGAGCATCTCAGTTAGTTATTATTGGTAGTTGTCCCTTTCATGTAAGTTTTAGAATATACTCCCCCAAATCCAAGAAATAACTCTTAGTATTTTGGTTTGAATTTTGTGGAATTTATTGATGATATTGTGGAATAGCTGACACCTTTTTGGCATATGTACAAACACACACACACACACACACACACACACACACACGCACGCATTTCTAGTACTGAGAATGACAGAAGAGAATGAAAATCTTTGTTATTCTTTTATGTTTTTAAAGCCTACTTCTTTTATTTTCTCCAGAGTCTAACAGGGGATCATAGTAGAAGAATCTCCCCCACCCCAAAAATATGTAGTCCACTGTATTGTTGAAAGCATTCTTATGGAATGTTATCCAATCTGAACACCATCACCCCCAATTCCACGCTAATAAGTGATTCTTAAACCTCCTCATGCAGAACTAAATCCACATCTGCTTTCCATTGTCATAGAACTTTGGAAAACATGAATTAGCCACTCAAATATTTCACTAGCTGTTAGAGCACAAGATGTGTAAAGAATTTATCTTCTTTCACAAGTTGATTTTCATGTCAAAGTCTGCTATTTTGTTATTGTAACATGTCAACATCACTCTTAGATTTTAGCACATCAGCTTTGAGGACACTACACAAGATACTAAGAGCTTGTCACTGACTCCTCTGGTTGTCCCCCCATCATGTATTATAAATTATCATTTCTAATTTCTACTTAAAATTCTAGGTCTTAGTTACATTACTTAAAATTAATTCAATAAAATTTCAAGGCTACTAATATCTACTGGTCATCTGGTCTATCAAAGATATTATATAAGCTGCTTTAGAATATACAAGAGAAAAATGCTATTTGACCTTTTTCTTAAGATTCTTGGTTTCACAACACTAAGAAAGAAGACATTAGCTACTAAATTCATACAACATTATTATTTAAATAAGTATTAACTAAATGCGATCAGTTACTTAAATATCTGGTTCAGGTAACATATATTTGGATGAACATAAGAAAGGAGAAATTTCAATATTTATTCAAAGAATGATAGAATTGTGATCTGAAAGAGATAGATTCCCGACATATCTTTGTCTAGTCATGCTCAAATACAGTCTCAATAAATACAATAAATGCCTTTTCTCTTTTCTTTTTTTCTTTTCGTGAGCCTTTCAACTTTTTACATTAAATATATTATTTTATTCCCACCATTTTCTATTCCTTATTATGGGTGTAGCTAAGAATTAATTCTGCCATAGAAACTCTGTACCCACTGATGTTAATCTTTCTTCTTCTGGAGATGCTTGCCCTCCTTACATTTACATCTCTTCTCCTTCTCCTCTCCTTCTCCTTCTCCTTCTCCTTCTCCTTCTCCTTCTCCTTCTCCTTCTCCTTCTCCTTCTCCTTCTCCTTCTCCTTCTCCTTCTCCTTCTCCTTCT
>NC_034596.1:85791886-85806708 GCF_900095145.1 Mus pahari | reverse complement strand
ACACTATTGCATACACCAGCAAGTTTATGCTGAAAGGACCCTGATATAATTGTCTCTTGTGAAGCTGTGCCAGTGCTTGGCAAACACAGAAGTGGATGCTCACAGTCAGCTATTGGATGGAACACAGGGTCCCCAATGGAGGAGCTAGAGAAAGTACCCAAGGATCTGAAGGGGTCTGCAACCCTGTAGGTTGTCTCTCTTCTATGGGTTGGGCCTCAAATTGGGCCAGTCATTTGTCGGCCATCCCCTCAATCTCTGCTCCATTTTTATCCCTGTATCTTCTAGGTAGGACAGATTTGGGGGGTTGAAGAATGCGTGCTGGGTTGGTATCCCTCTCAGTGTGCTGAAAGCCCTGCCTGGCTACAGCAGGTGGCACTTCATTCTCCATAATCCCAGGGATTAGAGTCTCAGTTAGGGTCACCCCTTTGACCCCTAGGGACTTCCTCCACCCCAGGTCTCTGGCTCATCCCAGAGATGGCCTCCATCAATTTCTGTTTTGTATCCCATATCTCTCCTGTATCCTTCCCCTCTCCCCACACCCGATCCCCACCTCTATTCCCCCAACCTATTTTCACATCCTGAATCTTCACTGTGCCCTTAAAAGACTGTTTTGACCCCTCTTACTTTTAACTTCTGCTTTTGGGTATCTGTCGAACATATTTTCTATGTTTTTAAGGTATCGACAAAAGATAAAACCACATATAACTAAGCACTAGTTATATTCTATCTCTTTTAATTTATATTTTTAAATAAAACTTCTTTTCTTGAAGTGCTGGGAATTGAACCCAGGGCCTTGTTCCTGCTATGCTGCACTATTAGGCACTTCCTGTGTCTTTAAATTAAATTTGAACATAAAAATTAGTTATCTTATAATCTTGTTTTTATATTTCCAGTGACAAATTGATGCCTGGTTCATAGTTAGAGCTTAACCATGTTTGTGAAATACAATTGTGGAGAGATGAGTACTCTAGATGTTAGAAAAAAGTTGATTATGAATCCTTCAGCTTCCTCCAACTAAAGGGAAGTCTCTGATTCAACTCACTTAGAACACTCTCTGTGACTTCATGGGTAGCTAGAAATGTTCCTCCTACCATAACCATTTTTCCATCATAGATATGTTTTAGAATAAAGCTTCAAGCAAAAGTGATCCAGTTGTTAACTAGAAATAGATCATTAAAAGTCCATTTTACTCATTGACTCAATTGATTAATAATGTACTTACTGATTTTATTTGAGTCTTTCACTTTAATTTGTCACCAACTTTTGATTAAATTACAGATTAAGCATACTATGATTGATACATAAAGAAATAGACCAGTTTTAGGACTGGAAAACATATCTAGATTATTCACTGTTGGCAGTTCAGTTGCTGATGGCACACTACTAATTAATGACCACAGAGATAGTAGTTCTTTTGCTGTGTTCATTCACTTTTTCTTTACTGAATGCCCAGTACAACTGCTTGCATATAATATTCATATATAACGTTTTTCTGAAGCAATAATGCAGATTTATAACAAGTTTAATACAGAAATAATGATTGTATTTTATAAAAATGTCAACCCCTAGTATGACATTGCTTTCTGGTTACTCAGCTAACTTGCAATCTCTGCCTGAAACATCTGCTTGCCCTTCAATAAGGTAAAGTGTGAATGTAAACATAGACGAGAGCAGGCATTAGGGGAACCTGCAACAGGAGATTGGTATTTTACAGTACAGCTCACTTTTACATTACCCAATATGTAATTTTATATGAGGTCCTCATTGCAGTTTGAAGCGTGTTAATAAGAAGAGCAGTGGCCTGGGTAATCAGAATATGTAACTCTGCACTGCCAGCCGCCTGCTAACCACCACCTTGGGTGATCCCACATCATCTTTCCTTGTTACAAATGAAAAGGCTGAGTTAACTTCGCTGAGGTTTTATCCTTCTGTAATTTTCTTTGTTTCATATCAATTCTACATGATCTCTGGTCCAAAGCTGAAGGCAGTGGCCATCCCTGCTACTATTTCAGCCCCAAATGATGGTTCTCATGTAGAAGTGCAAGAGCAGTGTGATCAGACACATTTTTTAAAAGCAAAAGCAAAACAAAACAAAACAAAACAACTTGTCTTTTTATGGAATTTCAAACTTTTAAATATTAGCTATAAAAAAATCAAATCACTTTCAAACTATTCAATCCAAACCAAATACAGCACACAACTGGACGTGGTCCTCAGGATAACAGTTCACGCTTTAACAATTTTTTTTCCCCACACAATTCTTGGTGACGTCCTTTTCTGTCAGCAAATGGCAGAATTGGCACCTCATTTTTCCCCTGTTGTTTCTGCAAAGGATAGATTGAACACAGAAAATGGATCACCAAATCGTAGATTAAATATTCTAACTTGAAATTATAGCTGTTGTGTGAGAAATATTCTATTCATGATCTAATTTCATTTAAAATTCAAGGAATGACATGGCAAAATTATTTTACAGAAATACTAAATAGAAAAGTGCAGCATTATCATGGAAAAGAAAAGACATGTCCAGAAAGGGCTGCAGCATCATCACAGAAAATTCTATAGAGACCATGAGGTCCATTCTCATGCTCAGTCAAAGAAAAGGTATTAAGTAGACTTGGTAAGAGATTAATGCTGTTTCATATCTAACTCAATTATATTCCTTCAAAGTTTTATGCCTGGTGAGGTCATATCAACTTCATTAAAATTTAATTGAATCAGAATGGCATAACAGAAAAATCACATGGACATTGGATTCAGACTTGGATGTGATTTTAATTTTAGTTATACCCTGGGTGAACCTAAAGTTATTAATCTTGTCTATGCCTTATTTAACTCTTTTGCAAAAGGGATGTTATTTGTAAGGGTTTTTATGGGGCACATAAATACTTCACATAAAATATAGTGCATGTGAAATGACAGCATTATTTCAGCTAAATTTAACATTTGGGGGGGCAGTTATATAACACTTTTTTACCCTAAAATGAAACAAACACAAAGAAAGCGTTATTGCTTCTCTCAAAGTTTTAATTAATTGGGAAAAATAAGTCATAATTATATATGGTTAATATTTGTGGCTCATTGTAATGCTTATCAATCCATAGACTACATGAGAGCACACTGAAGTTACAGCTCTCTGTTTTTTTTTCCTGAAATCTTTGTTATAGTTGACAAATGCTAGAGTCTTGTCTATTTCAAAGGGCATAGAGAGGCTATGAAGAGACAGACCTTCCTGAAGTCAAGTATGAGAGAATGTGTATTTTCTAGAAAGCATGAATATATATTAAGGGGATTGATGAATATAATAGAGGAAATAAAGAAAGTGATAGAAGTAAAAAGTTTGGAAAGGTAATGCCATTAGCAGAGGTGTGCAGTACTCTTTCACACCCTCAGGTTTCTGTGGAATCATCAATTCATAAAAGATTCCAGGAGCAGAAACCGTGACATCTTTTTTATATCTGGAATTTGTTCTTCAAAGGCTGTAGGCTTCATGCCTATTTGGGTGTGGTGGAGCCTATACAAGATTGAGTCTAGGGAAGGCTCTCAGGTTGCTGGGGACACTTTCCTAATGGCTGTTGCCTGACCCTTTCTTGTTCTTCTCTTTTTGCCTCCTTGCAATGAGGTAAAGACATTTCCCCTATGGTGCTGTGATGTGCTATTTTATTGCAACCCCAGCAAAGAAGACTGTTGACCATGGATTCTTACCCCTAACCATGAACTCATACCAACCTTTTCTTTTTTATGTTTATTAACTCAGTGATGGAAAGGCAATGCACCACATTCTGAAAACATCTGGAAATTCCAACTAGATAAAGTTTGATATAAGACATAGTAAACAAAGCATAAGAGAGTGACCTGCAATATTCTCTCTTGTAGGAGGCATGCACTTTGTGTTTAGCAAAGCGTAGATTTAATGGGACGTCTTACAGAGGAATGGTAGGATTGGGTAAGAATTTATAAGAAGTTAAAGGCATAAAGACAATGATTTCTCTCTTGAGAAATGGAGAATGAACTATCTACCTTAGCTTCTACTTTTGTAGCAAATTCCAAGCATGACTGATTTTATTTCTTATATATGAGGAGATATCAATAGTGTTGTAATAATAGACCCCTCAATACCAAACACATAACAATTGTACTATAGGTCAAAAATGTAGCTCTGTCTTTCCTAAGGTATGAGAAAAATTTAGAAGTTTTGTTATCCTTATTGTAATGATTCAAGAGGTTATTACATCTATGGAAGTTGAGTGAACAGTTGTAATTGGTTGGTATTCTTAGAGTAAGTGAGATTTTGTAGAATTGTATAAAATGCTTAATTAGGAAGAAATGGTGAAGAGTTGATTGGACACTATGAAACTGAATAATAATGTTGAAAACTGAACATTTCTCCAAGATCCTAAAGAGTACTAAAGTAGAGTTCTTAAATGAGGGAGAGGGAGAGGGAGAGAGAGAGGGAGAGAGAGAGAGAGAGAGAGAGAGAGAGAGAGAGAGAGAGAGAGAGAGAGAGTCAAATGCAGATTTAAAGAAAAATATGCATATACTATAGGAATCTGTAGAATAATAAAATGGAAAGAGTAGGGAAGAAAGGAAAATAAGAATTGTTCTAAACAAAAGATTTGATTGTTCCTTTAAATTTAATGGAAATATATCATTGCTTATTTTAAGCCTATTGAAAAATTTAAGATCAAAGCTGAAGTAAACTGGAAAATTTTAGAGGTAACAAGCAGGTTGCATAGAGAAATAGCTAAGACAAGACTGGTATCAGTTTACTTCCAGCTCATAAAGCCAATAAGGATGGTGGGTAAGGACAGACAGTTCATATAATTCATTTGAACAGATGGTTCAAATATTTATGAGTAGCATTGTGCAGTTAAAATAATCTCTAAAAAGGTATGTTACAAGAGGTCATGAATGTGCTATGGAAATTCAGATTATCATCACACAATTTAAAATCTTGTCAGGGGAACAAGTGTAAGAAAGTATTCATGCCGTGTTGCATCTCGAATGGGTGAATACATCCTTTTCATTCTTACTAATAACTAAAGGAATTATACTCTAATGTATTTTTTACATAGAAGCTAAATAATTCACTATGGCTCATAACAAATTGGGATGGAAAGTTTTGAAGCTATTGTAGAACAAAATATAACTGAATAATTGCCATGAAATGATCATCAAATAAAAGCAGCAATAACTGCATACACGAAAAATGTCAAAAGTGGTGACTATGCCATCTCAGTTACATATGGACTTGTCTCTATCTGATATAATTTTTATGATATCAAGGTTCTATTATACAATAAAAACAAATAATCATACTTCTATTCAGGTGACAAATGATATCAAATGAGTAAACTTATTTTAAATATGGGAGAGTTGCTGCTGGTAGTACTCTCAAATAAATAAAAAGAACCAAGATGTTTCTACTTTTGTAAGTCAGTCCATATGAAAACAGACAAAAATGTTATTGAATGATGAGGAAACATTTGAGGTTTACACATTTTTTTCTGGAAAATTTCTAGAATTATTTAATGTTATTAAAGTGAGGACAGAACTAGTACCTAGACAATAGACAAATGCAGTGGAAGAGTTAGTGGTGATGGTGGTTGTGAAGAATGAACAGCAGGTTAAAGGATTTGCGGAGCTTGTTTAATGAACTGGGAGCCACTGGAGAGACTTTTAAGAAGAGAAGTGATGCAAACTGCTTTGTGTTTTGAGAAGATTCGGACAGAAGTGTTATTGTTTAGGTTGGATACAAATGGACAGTTGACTGGAATTCATTGTAATGGTCTAGACAGGAAACACATCTTGGCAGCAGACATAGGAAAGAGGAGAGACATTCGATGTGATAGAGAACAGTAGAGGGGACTTGGGGACAGTACAGGGGACAGCCTTTGTTATCAATGAGTAGAACAATAGAAGCTAAATAGACATGGAACCAAATTATTTCCATAAACAGTACTTTTAGCAGTACTGGGCAGGTGAATAATATTTTAAATATGTTACATTTTTGCTACTATAGTGATAACATGTCTTTGAAGTTTTTATGGAACACTTGCTACAGATTTTAACCTTACATTTTAACTGGAATCACCTAGAAATTCCTCTAATGGACCTGTAATGATTTCATTGATTGATTCCACACTTCCTTTAGGGCATAAGGTAGAAAAACAAAGCTTTCCTAGTCCCACATAGCAATGACCTACAGAGCGGCTCTTTCCTTGTCAAGAGACTGAAAACATAGTTATTGACATCGTCTAGATCACTGAGTTCCTGGGTGGGATAGGACATTTCCAGTCAGGACCAGTCTTAGATTTTAGACACTGAAGCTCCATCCCTGGCCTCATCAATTCAGAAGCTTGGCTTTTCCCACAGCAGAGTCTTAGGGTAGAGTGGTCCCTTATCCCAGGTCTATCCCCATTTCTATGATGATCTGGAGTCTAAAGGCAGTGTTTACTTAGGACTCGATGAGCCTTCTTCACTGGCCTTCATTCCCAAGGAAAAAACCTATGCTGCTCCCATGGTTTTTTTTTTTTTTGACCCACATGGAGGCTGAAAGGTGACTGTTTTAGGGTTGGAATAGAGACTGAGGTAATTCTTGTGGCCTATTGTATTTGCTTAAGGTTCTTTTTTTTTATTATTATTTTTAGTAGATGTTTTCCTTATTTACATTCCAAATATTATTCCCTTTCCTGGTTTCCCCTCCAAAACCCCCCTATCTCCTGCCCCCTCTCCCTGCTCACTGATCCACCCACTCCCACTTCCTGGCCCTGGCATTCCCCTACACAGGACCAAGGGCCTCTCCTCCCATTGATTACGGGAGTTGAAGGCAAGTACAGGAAAAGGTGGCGAGCCCATAGTATGAGAACTCTGGGTGAACACCTGTCACAAGTCACACAAAGTTCACAGGAGGCCTTACAATACGCAAAGATAAACAGTCGGTGAACATGGTAAGGAAAGGGGACTTAAAATTTGAAAGTGTTTTAATATTTTGGTTACTGGTGATAATATGCTAAGCGTATTAGCTCATAAGCAGAAAATTAGGTACAGATTTTAAGCAAGGTTTTTCTCCCAAACCACAATTAGAAGCTCATTTAGTGGAATCTTCCTATGCCTCTGTGACTCACAGTGGACTGGAATCACCATTTCTTTTATAAGCTGATTGATGAAAAACATAGAGATGTGTGATACTTTGGTCTAGCATAGTTTTGAATTTTAATTTCTTTTTTTTTTTACATCTATTGGCAATGTTTTTTTTATTAGATATATTCTTCATTTACATTTCAAATGCTATCCCAAAAGTCCCCTATACTCTCCCCTTCCCCCTTCCCCCTTCCCCCGGCTCCCCAACCCACCCACTCCTTCTTCCTGGCCCTAGTATTCCCTATACTGGGGCATATAATCTTCACAAACCAAGGGCCTCTCCTCCCATTGATGGCCAACTAGGCCATGCTCTGCTACATATGCAGCTAGAGACATAAGCTCTGGGGGTACTGGTTAGTTCATATTGTTGTTCTGCCTATAGGGTTGCAGACCCCTTCAGTTCCTTAGGTACTTTCTCTAGCTCCATTGGGAACCCTGTGTTCTATCCAATAGATGATTGTGAGACTCTACTTCTGTATTTGCCAGACACTGGCATAGCCTCACAGAAGACAGCTATATCAGGGTCTTGTCAGCAAAATCTTATTGGCATATGCAATTGTGTCTGGGTTTGGTGATTATTTATGGGATAGACCCCTCCCCCAGGTGGGGCAGTATCTGGATGATCCTTCCTTCAGTCTCAGCTCTGAACTTTGTCTTTATAACTCCTTCCATGGTTATTTTGTTCCCCATTCTAAGAAGGAACAAAGTATCCACACTTTGGTTTTCCTTCTTCTTGAGTTTCATGTGTTTTGAAAATCGTATCTTGGGTATTCTAAGTTTGAAGAACATTGCTCTCCTGCTCATTTTCATGACATACTTCCTTTCATGTCTCTAGACGCTATTCAGCCTGGAGCGTTTCTCACAGGCTAGATCCAGTCACTTATCTAAGCATATACACCTAATGCCCACTTTTATTATGAAGTAATGTCTGTAGTTGGCTTGATCAAGATATGGCAGCTTAGCCAGTATTCTCAGGTGCTATAAAGTTGTGATGGTGGATTACCAGATATACCATGTTAAAGAATAGACATAGGAAGCCCATCAAGACAAGGAGGGTATAGAGAGAAAGCAAGATGTAGAAACCATAGTGTTCAAGTGAATCCATAATTAATCTACTCCTGGAATCACCAGCTCCATGTTTTCTCCTTGTATGGTCCCACTTTTCTCAGGTATCTGTGGCCACTACTGAGATTCATTACAGTATAAATATCTGGAGTAAACCAACCAGGTTTCTGTTCTTTGTAATAAGCAACCATAAAGGTCCTATGCCAGCTATCCTTCAGCTAATCTTTTTATTCATAAGATTCAATAATTGACAACAGTAGATTTGGATCATGTTTGTTGTTCATCTCATACAAACATGCTAAGACAGATTGTCAAGTTCACTCACACAACTTCAGGAAGAATAGGGCAAGAAATCTTGGGATGGTTTTCTTTCTTCAGAGGTCCTTTAGAGCAAACTCTTTTCTTCTAATTAAAAGCCTAACACATAAATAGTGATAGTCTAACTGTAATCAACATTCTTATTGAAAAATATCAGCAAACCTCATACCATGATATGCTAATTATTTTTTCATTAACCTTTTTTTTCATTTCTTTTCTTGTATCACTCCTTCCTTACTCATTATTATTATTGCATCATATTAACAGGACAATAAGCAATGACGCTAGAGACAATCTTTTCACTAGAACAGTATTCCAGAATTTGCCAGTAACTACTCCACAGTTACTGTGCTCATGAACTGTTAGCTGCATAAGACATGCAGAAGATCAAGCCAGGTAAAACTGTAGCATAGATGAAGGAGGAATCCAGAAGGTTCTACCCTTAATAGAGGGACTGTTGATAGCTGATTGCAACTGGGGAAAGAGAGTCAGTCTTTGGGGGCTATGCTCACTAGTAGGCTGTCCATGGTCCAGTAGATGGCCCTACACCCTTGTACATATTGGCAGTATTAAATATACTTAATGGGTTATTTACAAAAAGAAGCAGATATTGAGTTAGGAGGTAGATTCATGGAGATTTGTAAGGAGGAACAGAGAGGTGCTGGAAATTATCATAATTTACCGTGTTCAAGAAATTATCAAAAAATATAAGAAATAAAATAAATTTATCAAAAAAACTGTTCTCTGGGGTAAAATGGTAATAGAACTCATATTTAACCCAGGTTTTGGGGGTAAAGCTATTAAACATTGATAGAGCCCTTTATAATCTCCCACAGATCTCGAGTCTCAAACCTTAGTTTATTCTCACTGTGGGTAGGGTCATGGGTGAGTAAACATAGTATGCCCTCAGACTATTGCAAATTCCTTTATTGCTCTGGCATCAGAGAATCTCCAAGCTGAATTACCTGTATTGCTTGAAAGGGAACCTCTGAATATCAGTCATGAGACTACTCAGAGATAGAACTGCACTATGTATTTTGTATGGCTTACAGACCTTTGGAACTCCCTGGCTCCCAGATAATTTTGCCTCACATACCTGATGCATTGCACTCATCCTTTCGAGGTAAATATGTACATGAATAGGGAAAGGGGACAGTTTAGTGATTCACTTTCTGTAGGGTATTTTGATTTACAAAATGTTTTTACTGCCTGGACCTTACTTGACCTCAGAATGTCATACAGTTGTGTTCATTTTTAAAGGTACACTCACAAGATTCAGAAATGTTCACGAGTGTCATAAATAGCTGTAATGTTTGTCTTCAAGTCAAGAGTTTGGTATTTTTTTTTTTAACCAGTACTGAGGCCTGAAACTGGGGCTTCATTAAACCTATTCAGTGCTCTATGACAAAGTTACAGCTCCAGTCTGAAGTCAAAGATATGAAAAAAGTTGATGTATAATTGTATGTTATTGATAGAGTATATCCAGAAAATACAATATACATGTAAAATATGTAGCCATCAGACATAGATAAATAGCATCTATAAATTTTTTATATATTTATTATTTAATTTGGGAGCATCTGAACCTCACTCTTTTAGCTAACCATAAAATAAATAACAGATTGTAAGCTGGTCACCTTACCATCCTGCTTAAGCTTTGTCTGTATGCCTTTTTTCCTAACAGAACATTTGTATCTACTTTTTAACTACCCTGTAACATTTCCTCTACTCTACCTAACCCCTAGTGACCACTGTTCTAAAATCTATTTTATGAAATAAATATTTAGAACTATATGTGAATAATATTTTATATTTGCTTTCCTTATATGACTAATTTTCTTTATATAGACATATTCTTTTTAATGTAGTACCTTTTATGTTGTCAGAAAGTACAAATTTTACTCTTTTTATGGCTAAAAATATTCCAATGGTCATAGTATGTCATATTTTTACTCAGTTCATTGGTTGATGAACACTTTAGTTAGTGCTATATGACCCTAATACATATACAAGGATAATTATTTTCTATTAGGGTTTTCATTTTTGTGATAAAACACTGTGGCCAAAAGTATTTTGCAAGGACAGGGTTTATTTTACCTTATAGCTTATAAATCCATCTTTGAGGAAAGCCAGGGGGGAATACATGATGGAGGAATGATGCCTTGTTCCTCATGGCTTACACAGTCTGATTTCTTATACCATCCACCAGTCTAGGGATGGCATCACTCACAGGGATTTAGTCCCTTCCACATTAGTCATCCATCAAGAAAATGCTCCACAGTTTTGTCCAGCAATATATATGTTGCCCAAAGCAGGTACTGCAAACTGAACTTGGGTCTTCTAGAAAAGCTTAAGTACTCTTAATTGCTCATCAATTTCTCCAGCACTTTCTTATCCTTTTGCAGTTTTTTTTCTTTTATCAATCTGTTTGAAATGTCAGAGGTATATCTGGCTTTGTTCTTTCTGGTCAGGTTTATTTTTTGTGCCTAGAAGTCATTGTGGTTCCACAGGAATTTTAAGTTTTTTTTTTTTTTTCTTTTTGTAATGGAAACCATTGCTACTTTGATGAAGACTGCATTGAATCTACAGATAGTGTATAATAGTATGGGTATTTAAACACTATTACAAGTAGACAGTCCATAAATGTGGGGTATATTTTCCCTTTTATATGTGCTCTTCAATTTCCTTCATCATATTTTATAATTTTCTTTAAAGACATCATCCACTTCATTGGTTACATTTATTGTTAGGTCATTTACTATTATGAACAAGATAGTTTTTCTCATTATTATTGCCATCAAGTATACTATTGGTATTTAAATTGGTTTTCATATGCTAATTTATATTCTTTAGTTCCGTAATTAATTTATCAGTCTAGCAGATTTTTGGTGGAGTCTTTAAATAAAGATAATTTTATAAGCCAATGATCTTCTACATCTATTTTTGCTATCATTCATTTCTTCGTTCCTTACTCAACAATCATTCTTTGAATAACTACCTTTGGACATCACTCTGGGAGACATACAATTGTATATATATTTTTGTTTTTTCATGTAGAAAATCAAATATTTTCTAACAGAAGTGAAGTCCAAGCTGAGTGTGAAGTAGTAGATGTTATTCAGGCAGAGTGGGAGGTCTGGTAGATTTCCAGTTAGATCAAAGTTTTATCTTTAAACTATTCCAGCAGATCTGAGAAATAAAAATTAGGAAAGGAAGCAAAACAACACAAATATAAAAGTTCCAAAATTGGGCAATCTCATATTTAACAGATGACAGTATCTGTCAATTCTACTTCCTTTTTCTTCTAAGAGTCATATTGAATATATCCTCATGACCAAATATTAGACTGTCTTCAGAATATTTTCACTACTTTAGTAATTTGGCAGTCATATTTGTTTTTACTATCTCGGTGATAATTGAAGACAGAATTCTGACTATGCCCTTTCATGAGAATGCCAAGGTTGTCTCTTCTTCCTGGACCACATTTTACATAAGTTGGCAAGACTTTTTCCAAGATCAAGCAGTAGGAGCTGGATGCACAACAGCCCTTAGAAAGAGAGATGCTGGTTTCTCTGGGAGTAAAGGTGGCTCCTGGATGAGCCCGAGGGTTAGTATATAAAAGAAAAATGCTTCTAATCAACCAGAGATCTGATTTCCTATTTCACACATGGGACACTGGTCTATCTGGCAGAGTCCAACAACATCTCCACCAGGATCCAAAGAGGAAACTGGTCCAAATGTGTTGGAAGGTTGTCTTTGTCAGTCCTTAGGTTGACAAGCATCAAGAAACAGGGCAAGGACTAATACTTGGTCAGTCATTAGGTCATCATTTTCCTAATGAGTCCCATATTCTATTGGCCTCAAGGAGAGACAACACCCAATCAATGGGATAAACATTCCATATCAAAGCTGGAGTGTATTCACAGGGGTGAAGTAAGGAGAAAGCTGAGGGCAAAACCTTGAAAGCAGAACTAGAAATAAAGAGAAAAATAAAGATATACATTGGAGATAGATCTGGCCTATGTTTGATCAGACAGAACATGTACCGGGAGATATAATCAGGACCTTTGTGGAAGGAGAAGAGGAGGACATGGTAAATACTTCATCCTCAGCAATCACTAAGATGCTTACATCTAGATGGGTTTATTAGAAGAAACTGGGAAAAACAGATCCGACTCCATGGGGTTAAAAAGAGAGAGAGATCATGACACTGTGTAGGTAGGGAATTAGGGGTGGACCTGGGCAGAGTGAATGGTGGTGGCAAATATGATTAAAATACACTGTATGGAATTTTCAAAGAATTAAGAAAACTTATTTAAAGCAAAGTATCTGTATTGGCAACTCCCTTGGGGAAATTTCACTCTATGGTGTTATAGGCTATATGAAGAACGAGGGAGGCAATGAGATTCCTACAACCGTCTAAGTGATACATGGGGTCATGTCTCAGGATGGGTGAAGAAATTAATCAATGAAAAAAATGAAAAGGCATTTATATTGCTTCTAAAACAATATGTTATGGAAATATAGGACTTCTTATGTAGAACAAACTCATAGTTTAAAAGGGAACCTAGCTGTAGTAAGATTTAGACAGCTCTGGTAGATTTGTATGTAAGACTGAACCGAGTTATTGAAAATCCCCAGTGGGGAAGGCTTTTGATGTGGGTCCTGATGGATAAAGAAGAATTTTCCAGGATAAAGGAGAAGGAAGCATATTTGAGGTGAAAGGATTTACCTATTTCTCCTCTTACCCTTTTCAGTGACTCTTCTTAAAATCAAATGTGTTACGTGAGAAATCCCATGCTCATCATTGTCAAGGGTAAATGGATATATTAGAAAGAGCAGTCCTGAGGATAGAGAACAATGTGATCCAAAAGAAATACAATGTGAGCCATAAATATAACCACAAATGTAATTTAAAAATTTGTAGTAGCCACATTCTTTGAAAGAGCAAAGAGAAACAATTTAAATTAATTTTAATAATATACTTTGTTCGAACTTACTACTTCCAAAGTATCTTCATTCCAGCATGGAACAACTTTTAGTGTGATATTTTATAGTTTTGTACTAAATTCTTGAAATATCCTGTTATAGATATTTTAAATAACCCTGTTGCATATTTTAAATTTAAAGCACAATGCAGCCCAGCTAAGTTTCCAGGGTTCAGCAGTTGTATGTGGCTATTGGCAATTATATTGGATGGCTCAGATAATCAGCATGTCGATTTTGGCCGGAGAAAATAAGTATCTAGAGGTTGGGGCATCTCTAGGGATGAGCACCCTGAAGACTTATACTCAGATTAGCCTCAAAGAATATGGACAGACCGATCCCATTCAACAATTACTCTGATGACCAGCGTGTAGTCTCCGATTTTATCCAAAGTTTGTCCAGCAAGGTCCGAGCTGGTGTCTGCTACTCCACCCATAGAAAGTATGTCCAAGTCAAGTTTTCCTGGGAAAAAAATTCTCATTTTGCTTGACTTTTATTATTTTATGTTAAAAGCCCAGAGGCAGCTCTTCTTGACACCTAATAATGTCTTTCCCAGCTCTCTTAGGAAGCAAGGGCTTGACGTTTTCTCACATATAAGCCCCAGTGGACTCTTTCTCCATTTCATCCAAACACTGCCCAGAAATGAGCTCACAGACCTTCTTCACATCATGGTCAGAGGCAAGTAGGACTATCTGGGACACCAAGAGGAGAGGTCAAAGACAAGCTTGATTTCCCTGAAATAATGTGCTAATGTTTCCAATCCCAGAGACTAGTCACAGATGGTGCCTAAAATTGACTCAGCCTTGGCCAAAGCATCCAACAGAAACTGGTCTTAGAGACATCATAATCCCATTATCTAAGATGGGAAATGGAGTTAATCCTTGTAGACTTCATTTTTGGTGTTCTGCTTCTTATTGACCATTCAGGTTCCATTAAATCCTCTGGGCCTGACGTCCACATGATGCTCAAGAGAGTAGGATAACATTGCTGTTGATCTGGTAACACTCTCTAAGGAGAGTTTCTAATTATATTTTTGTTCTTGTGAAGTCAAGGAAATCTGCCCCAAAACATGATTTTAGCTGTTGGACATATAACTGGAGCAGTATGAAAGTGAATAAAAACATACCATTTGGTATCAAAACCAGGCTTGACTTTACTTGTCTAAGATATACATGGGCGCCGTTAGGCTATTTGAAGAAAGGAGTCATTTCTCTTCACCGTCTGTGTCATCAGATAATTTAGGATCTCTGTGATACTCTCTCTCTCTCTCTCTCTCTCTCTCTCTCTCTCTCTCTCTCTCTCTCTCTCTC
>NC_034596.1:85774319-85791201 GCF_900095145.1 Mus pahari | reverse complement strand
GCTGTCTTGAACCAGAGTAGCTGGGACCACCTGGGTAGTAAGCTCACCAGATATGGCCTGTTACTATTTTTTTTTTTTTTTTTTTTTTTGTGAAGGTTAGGAAAGTTTTATGAGGCTGGCAAAGTCTCTCCCTTCTAAAGTATTATGTAAGAGAGAAACACTGTCCGGGGTTTGGAATTCTTTGTATTGTGTCTATGCTAGGCCTTTTCAATGGTCAAGATCTCGCAAATCATTCGCGATGAAGGGAGAAATCTTCAGCTGTTCCTAATGGTATATCATGTAGTCACAAATGCTTCTAAAAATAGTCTCAATAAGCTGATTAGTTCATCAGGTTGGAATTGGATCTAATCTTTTATTTATTATATCATCATCATCATCATCATCATCATCATTTCTTTCCTGGTCCTTTGATGCTTTCTCTATTTGGTGTAAATAATCTCTCCAGGAAAGACATGTGATACTTGGTGCCCTGACATGAACCAAGACCATTAAAGAGGCCTCTGGAAGGCCCCACAGCCTGGACAACAGCTCACTGAAAGGATTGTGAGAGGGAGGTGCATGTTCTCCTCACTGTATACTTTCCATGCCTGCGCAGTGATGATGACAACACCATGCTGTGGCATTTAACCACCTCAGCTGCCACACTAATGAGGTGACTTATAAATGTTACCTCCAGGAGCAGGACATGAAAGGCAACCAGAAGACCTAGTGTAATAGTTATGTTAGTATGCATAGTATCTTAGATACTGGATGATATGCCAGGATTTTTCTTTGTTATCCTGCTCCAGGTTAAGAAAATAAGCATCCTAGTGCCAACCAGTGAGCTGTTCCCCTGTGAATGGTATCACCCAGGAAGGTCCCCAAGACTTCCCACATGCTACTGATCATTGTTACTGCTGTTGGTTGCATGCCAGAACACAATGGTAAGTTTCCTATGCTGAAGAAATTATACATTCTGGTTGTAAGTCATGAGAAAGTCAGACTTGATTGAATAGGAAGCCCCTTCTCTATGGGCTGACATTCACAATGCTGAAAAACACCATGGAAGCTGCTGGGGGGAATGTATCATGAATGGTCCTACTCAGTTGTGGTCCTGTAATTTATGCAATTAGTATGCCAGGGCAAGGTGTGCCACTGATGCTATCCATAGTGATATGACAGTTGTAGGTGTGACCAATTATTTCACAAGAAGAAACTCTTGCTGTGCATCACAACCTCAGCAAAAGGCGATATATAGAGAAATTTCAGACTACAGTGGGGGGGGTACTGTTATTGTTTTGTTAAGTGGATAAGAGACTGTAACACTGCTTTCTAAAACTCTGTGTTTATGTCTGTAAATAGCTTCTGCTGTCAGCTAGAGTGGAAAGAAGCTTCTTTTTATAGTTACCTCAGAGACTAATAATAGATAAATGATACTACTGCCTATAGCAAATGTTTGTTACTGTGGCTTATAATGTTAAAGTGATATAATGGTCCAGTGTGTAGCCCTAAATGGATCAAGGCTCAAGGGAACATAGCAGAAAAGGGAGTGGAAAAATCTCAGAGTCAGAGAAAGCAGTATAGAATAATTACTTCCTCTGGGTATGACATGGTTGTTTTCATCTTGAATCCGAGCAACTGTGATCACCCGCATGAAACCCTTCTCATGAGATTTGGACTAACATCCCCTCATGTATGGAAAGATTATATAAGAGTTAAACAATGGTCCAGGGATTCAGGTTCTTGGGTAGTGAATTTGTCTACAGGGAACTCAGGAATTATTCAGTATTGCAACTTTTGTGTGTTATCAATACTGTGTGTAGGACCCTTTGGTTCCTAGAAGTTCCCAGAGAAATTCCTGGTAGTGAAGCCATTTTGAATGATTCATGCTTCTTCCAGAAAAGCAGTGAATGGAATGAGTTCATTGTTTACTGATCTAGGACTTAGGTCAAATCCTTTATTTGATCTTTGTATCTTCTCTTTTGGGATATATGGATGTTTCTTTGTTTCTCCTCAGGAAAAAGTACACAAAATAGCATTGTTAAGAAAGTGATTGATAGAAAGTGGTGTGTTCATTTGGGCCAATGAATAGAAGTGAAGGGGATATTTCATTTATATTTGTTTTGTGATATAACTTGGAGAGTCGCACTTGATTCACCTCTCTGGACAAGATACTTGCTTTGTCTTTGAGATTCACCAATATATAGTCTCTCTATGTTTTAATCTTGTTGGCATCTGTAGTCTTTTTTTTTTTTTTTTTTTCAGAGCTGAGGACCGAACCCAGGGCCTTGTGTTTGCTAGGCAAGTGCTCTACCACTGAGCTAAATCCCTAACCCCAGCATCCGTAGTCTTTAACCTATGTTCTACTTGTTCTATTTGTGATGGCTAGGATGCTAGCTTTTAAATACCTGTGGAAGTTGCAACTTATTCTAATGTTGGATACCTTGGAGACTGATGTGTTTGATTCAGCCAAAGACCAGCATGAAAACAGAGTTTCATATTGCCAGAGTGAGGCAGGCCATCTCATACAAGGCAATGAAGATATGTAATCCATTGGTACTCTTTCAGTTAAAAGCAGAAGGAAGGAAGAAAGGAAGGGGAGAGGGAGAGGAGGGGGAGAGAGAGAAAGAGAGGGAGGGATGGAGGAAGAGAGAGAGAGAGAGAGAGAGAGAGAGAGAGTGAGACTCAGAGCCCTGCACATTGTCAACTAATTATCTCTCCCCATCTTATGGCAGGATTCCAGGTCCATTGTTAAGAATTTAGACTGAAGCATTTAGAACTTGGCATAATGATATTAATCTGCATAACCAGTTAGTGCAAGTTTTAANAAGATATGTAATCCATTGGTACTCTTTCAGTTAAAAGCAGAAGGAAGGAAGAAAGGAAGGGGAGAGGGAGAGGAGGGGGAGAGAGAGAAAGAGAGAGAGAGAGAGAGAGAGAGAGAGAGAGAGAGAGAGAGAGAGAGAGAGAGAGAGAGAAACTAGGACAAATTTTAAGATTGTTAAAGCTAACTCTATAAATACAGGATTCCAGGTCCATTGTTAAGAATTTAGACTGAAGCATTTAGAACTTGGCATAATGATATTAATCTGCATAACCAGTTAGTGCAAGTTTTAAACAATAAACTTAGGTTTAATGTGATTCCCAATGTCTCCGCATGATACCATCCTTTCTTCTCTCTTAAGACTTTGGCTAAGTCATTAGACTCCCTGTTCATAGGTATAAACAGAAACTTCTAGGGTGCTTTAACTTGTAAGAAAGTTCTTAAAGAATGGTGCAAAAGCAAACTGTTGTCATCAGATATGAGTTGTCACTTTTTGGGACTACTCAGAATTATATTTAAAAAAATTGGAAAACAAAACCAGCTCTGTCTTTGCTCTGCCTACGTAATATTCTTAATAGATAAAAATCTTCAATATTAGTAACGCACTTAAGTTTCACATTGCTTCATTTCGTGGAATGCTTTTCATGGAATGAAAATGTTAATTGATTAAATCGACTAGTTAATTAAATCAAAGCAGCTGAACCAACTCTGTATAGACACATCAGAAACATTCCTTTCTGATGATCATGCTTCTTCCACGAGTATTAGCGCTCACAACAAGGACAACATTGGAAAGTCAAGTTTTCTTTGGCTGTTTGTGAGCAAACAGTTGATGTGTCATGGAGTTCAACAATGAGGAGGTAATGGATCTACTCATTGGGCAATTTCTATGGTTCACTGACCTAGAGTTTCAATAAAGAACACACACACAATCCCACATGTGGGAACATGGCTCAGGATCTCAGATAAAGTTGAAAATTTTTTTCACAGGTAGGTACATGCAAATTTTTCTTCCCATTAAAGATTAGTATAATTTTTTCTCATGGGTGTTGAAAACTGTGTGACCTATTCCTTTTTTCTCCGTATTCCTTTATTCTATTTTTGTTGTAGTATCTTGGACATTCTAGAATAAAGTGTGTATGCGTGTATGTGTGTATGTGTGTGTGTGTGTGTGTGTGTGTGTTTGTGCTGATTATTATATACTTCTACATAATAGTGCAATTAATTTTCCCTATATTTCAACCTTATTCTATTTTTAATTTAAAAAACTAATATATTGCATTTAAAGATATAGTCTTTGAACTAATGTGACTTATATGTAAAAAATGCACATTTAGGAGATGGAGAGATATGGTAAATAACAGTTGCTGCTGCTGCAGAGGACTTGCGTTCGGTTTCCAGCACCTACATGATGGCTCTCAGCCATCTGTAATCCTAACTTCAGGGGTTCCAATACCCAGTTCTGGCTGTCATAGGCACTGAACACATAGTTATACATACATATCTGCAGATAAAATACTCATACATACAAAATAAAAAAACTAACCTTTTAAAATTGGACATTTAAATAAACAATTTTAGGAATTAAAATGACAAGATCTTACATCTATGTAAAAGTAGAGTTATTTCAGCCCTGCAGGGTTTTCATTCCATTGCTGGATACCAGGGACCTCAAAGTAAAATAATTCCTTCTCTTTTTTTCTGGTAATGGGACCTCATTTGTCCTTCATGGCCTAGCTTAGGTTCTGATTTTGTCATGAAGACTCCAGGCTGTTCCTGCCAGATGACTCTCTTCTTAGAATGTTCAGAGCATTTGAGCTCACAGTACACAACTCAGTGTTTAGTTGAAGCTGCTGTGGATGTTTCCTTTATTGTGTCTGCCCCAGTTAAAAGGCCTGTTTGTTATTCTGGGTTTGACTGATCTGCTTCCACATGTCAGACATGATGGCTTCTGCTCCCCCCCCTCTCTCTGTCTCTCTGTTTCTGTCTCTGTCTCTGTCTGTCTCTGTCTGTCTCTGTCTCTCTTTCTTTCTGTGTGTGTGTGCATGTGTGTGTGTCTGCTAAGATTGGTTCTTACTATGTAGCCCCAACTGGTCATGAACTCACTCTGTAGTTGGCCTTGAACTCTACCACACCTAGCTCCTACCCTCTTCTAAACAGCATATTTTCATGTAACCAGAATCCATGTCAAATCATGTTTCTCCATGAAACCTGTATGGCCCAGTTATCCCCCAGAGAAGTGCCTACGAGTTATATGATGAAAGATGTTTTTATAGATACTTTTATATATCTTTTGTATGATTTTATATATATATGTATATATATGTATATATATATATACACATATATATATCATATAAATTTCTATTTAAAGTATAAATTTAATTTGAATAACCATGGGAAATATGTAGTTGTATTGCATTTCCCATTGATCATCATTCACTGTTATATTGTTTTTCAATTAGTTGTGCATCATAGTCTCATGTGGCAGTAAATAAATATAGTTCTCTAGGCCCTAACATAATTGATGATTGATAATATTTAAAGTAAATCATGGGTATCAATGTTTCAAGTCAACCCTTTATTTGCTACATAGACAAATCTAAACTACTAAGGTATGGGGAGACTGGCTGAGAACAACTGCAAGTGTTTATGAAAACCTCTGAATGCCTAAGTTCAGTTTTTTAGAAAACCAATCATTACATATTAGGAGTTAGAAAGTTTAATTTTCAGAAATAATAGACCCTTAATAATTTGTCAGATATTACATACTTTTATTGTATATTTATTATGTTTTCATTTTTTAAATATTTTGAATCATTTCCATTTTGTTAACAACAACAACAACAATAACAAATCTCTAAGAGCTACCTGAATGTTCCACTGAGGGATTTAGGAACTGACCAATCTGATATTACTTTACCTCAGATCTTTGCAGTCTGTACTTTTAGCAACAAGTGAAATGTGCCAAATATAAAGAGTTGAACAAAAAATCAAACTCAATTAATTGAGAGATTTTTAGTTACCTCACAGGTCGTACTGTATACATTTTCTGTCTCCTCCCCCCCCCCCCCCCCCCACACCATTAAGCTGAGTCAATTTGTTGTTGATTATATGTGTATGCCTTTAGGGATAACTTCTTGGAATTCGATAATCCACCAGGGGATTACCCCTGGAAAAGACTGATTCTCCCTCTCAGAGACCATTAATTGCTTGTAACTCTTCATCTAAGGGTAGGGCCTTGTGAGGTTTCCTCAGTCCATGTTAGATGACAATTGGTGTTATCTCTATGCAAGTCTCGTTCAGATGGCCATATTTTTTGATATTTCACAGCTACAGTTCCTCTCTCATGCATAGAAAAACTATCCCATAGTAGACTTCCTGGTTGTCTGATTCTTACATTATTTCTGCCCCATTTTTCCATGATGTTCTACTAGTCTTAGGTGTAGGGGTTGTGTTGTAGAGGACCAATAGGAGCTGACCAGTCCATGGTCAGCTGTTCGCTTCATTTGACCAGTTGTGAACTTTTGAAAAGGTTTCTGGCTGTTGCACAAAAAAGCTTCTTTGAAGAGGGTTGAGTGATCTTTGGGCACAAGGGTAAATATTGTGGAATTCAATGAGAATACAAATATTGTTTAGGACCATAGTAGTGATATTATTATTATTATTATTAGTAGTAGTAGTAGCAGCAGCAGCAGCAGCAGCAGCAGCAGCAGCACCTCTTCTAGGGTCCATGACCTTACCAACTATAGGGAGTTTGCTAGGTTTTTATTAAGTACACAAAATATATTCACTGTTAAAAATGATTTCAGATGCTCAGGTCAAAAGATAAACATTTTACTCTTAGAAATTACAGTTTCACTTTTTTGTGTATATCTCACTTCTTATGTGGGATATTTGGTAACCTTTAGACTATTTTTATTCTTATTTGACTTTTTATATATTTCAATAAATAACTAGTGTTCTTTTTCATTGACAACTTATTAATTGTCACCTCTATGAGTCAAATTTACTTGGTTATAATATTCAAGTTAAAAATTTTTAGTAAATTTCCATAGAAGTGTATCATTTAAGAGCAAATCTAAATTAGGATTGCCTCTCATTTGCATTAGCTTGTGCTTTGCTTATTTGAATTAACTCAAAATTGTAATTTGTATTAAATAAAGTATTGAGTTAATTCTTTAAGAGTATCTTGTATTTTACATTTTCACCCTTAACTCCAAATCTTCCCATCCCTCTCTTGTCTTTTTGATAAACCAGCTATTGTAATTTATGCTGCCCAATGTTTGTGGATATGAGCCCATCAAGAAAATGTGGTTAACCCAGCAAGGGCCACACCCCTCCTCCAGAAATTCTCAGTTGTCAACAACTCCTCAAAAAATGGAAATCATGAGGCTTTTCTTCGTGTTGGATAAGACTGCAGTTATTACATATTGATACTTATGTACTAATCATTCCCTGCCCAATGCCTTACAGTGCAACAGAGGCTAGAGTAGTACTTCTGCATATAGCTCCTTGTTGAAAGTAGCATATTTTGATAATAAAAACTTTCCCTTTTTCCATAAGCCAAGAGTGAATAAAATAATATAGTGATTAATGAACCCTATTTCATGCTGCAAACCATAGCTCCACAATAAAAATGGGGAAGAAAAGAGTCAATTTCATTGATTCTGGAGAACAATTTCAACTAGATACTCGAAGATTAAATATAGTAAAGGTTTCACAGAAATATTGGGCTACAGTCAATCGATGTGTTCTTCAGCAGGACATGCATTAGCAATTATTACACTTCTTCATTTGTATGCTAGAGTATGCTACAAATAAATGAGTATCATTGATACTGAAGGCCTAGTTTCTTGTGATGGAATCTGCAAGTAGATGAAAGAGGAAGGTTAAGGAGGAGCCAGGCTGTTGGTTTAGAAGCTTCCTGTGTGTGTGTGTGTGTGTGTGTGTGTGTGTGTGTGTGTGAATTTGTAGACACAATCTTAACATAATAAGCATTTCATCTAGGTCTACTCAAATAGAAGATTCCTATTTAGGAGAGCTGTGTCTAAGACTCTAAATTTTGAATAAGATTCCTGGTGGACTGTTGCTGTCACGTGAACTACATTTATGAATCAAGACCTGGGGGGGAACCCTTAGTCCTTTAGCAAAAGGAGAGGAGACAAAACAGTTATCTGTTTTATGATGTTCCTTCAGAGTTTTCTCTACCTTACTGAATGCTAAGCAGGCCTTGTCTTTATCTAATGCTTCTTGATCTCATAAACATCCCAAACCCAAATAATTAGCATTTGTAAAAAAAAAATTAATGATTACTGTGTGGTTTGTTTGTTTGTTTTTTCCTTAGAGCAAATATGTAGCAGGGCATCTATGGAATAGGCAAAAGATGTAGACATACTTTCCCTAAGAGTAACAGTTGTGTGTTATATATAGGTCAGAAGGATACGTCTCAGCACTACAGAGCAGTATAGCCAGGGAGATATAAGCCAAGCTGCAGACTTGATTGCAGTTCTGCATACTTAGGTGTTCCATGAGTCTTCTACCCAGCAATTCCTCAGGGCTTCTCAGGGTCCTCACAGGTGGCTATGAGTTCGGAAAGTTTCCCTATCTATTTCATTCTGTAGCTGGCTCCTGCCTAATGTACAACTAAAGGATGCTCTACAGCAGGAAACCATGAGAGCATCTGAGCCATATTTTGTCCTTGGATTTAGTGGCTGAACTGAAACATCAATTTTAAGAAAAGAAAAATAGCCTAAAGCCTCTTGTGATTGCATTGCAGGTTTTGACGTCCTATAAGAATAAGTGAAAGGTGAGACAACCTCACCAAAGAAAGTATAATTGGGGTGGGAGAATGACCAGGTTTCAAGACTGTGGTCAATCCATGACGAGATGTCTTCAGCCAGCTATTGGCACCAAATTGAAAGGTATTAAAGATCTTTTATTCGATCGATTGATATTTGCTTGACATTTTTTTCTGGCTTCACACAAATGTCTCTAGTTCCAGCCGTATGCTTGCAGAAGGCTTTCTAGATTTTGACCTGTTTTTTCAAGGTTTTAATCAATGAATTGGAATGTCTGCCTGTGAGCTTAGTGATGGTTTCTTACCTCTCTCTCCCACGGCACATCCATTGCCATACTCCTGTTGTTTTTTTCCTAATTTTCCTCACCATCTCTGAGGTCCTTTACCTGCATATCATTGAGATCTCCTAAGTCAGATGATGCTTCCCAAACTCCCTGGGAAATAGGCATATCTAATTTAGAACTCTATTCTAAGTCAAGCATCTCATCATCTGTTAAAGTAGAATAAAAGGTTTAAACATGCAATTGAGATTTTAAAAATATTACTTCCCCCAGAGGAATATTAGTTTTGACAAAGTTTTTCTCATCAAAAATGCTCAAACTGTAGTATACAAAATATAGAATATATCACAATTCTTTGTAAGATATAGGAAACTCAATGTCAACACAGGAGAGTTTTGAGAGGCACAGCTAAGGTACAGATGAAGAAGAATCCCAAGAGAGCAGCTGTAAAGAAGACCTCAACACTTGTTACTGAGCAAGAGAACAGAAAAACTGGGGGGGGGGGGTGGTCACCAAGTTTAAATGTATTAGAATTTTGAGGAAGATACAATACATGTGGGGAAATGAATTTATGTTCAGCACATATGAAGAGAACTCATGTTCATATTCCCCTTAATAAAAAAGATACTCTATACTGTATCTACACAGAAGCAAATATAGAGAATGAATAACTATCAGTGATTGAAATGTTTATTTCTGAGGATGAAACCAGGGAGCGAGGGGAAAAGGGACACAAAAAGAAGACGATTTTGTTGTGATTTTCTTTTATTCTCTTCAAAAACCTTGGAAAAGGGAAATTAAAGATTATGTGTGTGTCGCCAGGCGTGGTGGCACACGCCTTTAATCCCAGCACTCAGGAAGCATAGGCAGGTGGATTTCTGAGTTCGAGGCCAGTCTGGTCTACAGAGNGAGTTCCAGGACATCCAGGGCTATACAGAGAAACCCTGTCTTGAAAAACAAACAAACAAACAAACAAACAGATTATGTGTGTTCATATGCCTGTGTATGTGTTTGTGTGTGTGTGCATGTGTGCCACACGTTATGATCTAAGGAGTCAAGAGACTAATTTTAGTTTAAAAGCTGCTTCTTTAATCATGTACTGTGTGCTAGATGTGAGGCAATCAAAGATAAGTGACATTTCTAAACTAAAGGAAACAACAACCCAAAGAAAATGACTCATAAAGAATCTAGACAAGACTTGTAAGTCATTCCCAGTTCTTTTCAGGTGCCTGTAATAGGCAGACTACATCAATTTAGGATAAGCATGTGCCCTTTGAAGCAAATATGTGAGGTACTGTTCTCTGAAAATGTGTCAGTAGTACGTGGTATGGTTGGTGACTTGTGTTTCTTCATTAATGACAGTGTGGTCCATTGAGTCAAGCAACCATTGTGACCTCGGGGGAATATTAACAATAAGTCCATTTTGTAGATAATTGGAAGACTTAGAGAAGTTAAATGGCATGTAGATTTTGTAGCAAAAGCATTTCCATTTTTATTTTAGATTATATAGTTAGAACTGTTGATGTACAAAGAGGAATGAGGCATAGAAACTCTCCAGAACGGGAGATTTTGGGACACTACAAAAATAAAAGAATTTCATTTCACTTTATTTTATAATAAGTGACAAATGTACTTTAGAACAATGTACACATTCTAGTAACTAGAAGTAAATTTTATCTAATTATTCTTTACATAGTGGATATTTTGCAGGAAAATAATAAAAGACATATGAAGAATTTTAAAAACAATGGAAGGTACACTGAGAAAATTTTTCAAAATGATGGTTAGACATGAAAATACAAGATGAGAGATACCACTATCAATAAAAAACTAACACTTTTACACAGCTAGAATCCATACTAAAGGGAGCAACTGAAATAAAAAAGTAATAATAGTTTAAATTGTAAAAGCTTTTCACTGACACAATATTTAGGCTATATAGGTCACTAAGGTATATACAATTAGAAAGTTGATAAAAAAAAATTAGTATGCTTTGTCTGACAATGTATGATATTATTTGTGGGGAGACATGGACAACTATTTACTTGTCTAAAATAGGGAACCACTGTCAACCAAAGTAAAGATTCCATCAAAGTCTGCATAGATGAACCCATGAGTTTCTTTGGGTTACTTACAGGAGTATGGATAACTATAGGATTGGAACTCTAGAATTCTTAATATAACTTGAAGGCAGCATGGCAGGCCAGAATCTCCTCTTATTAAATAGCTTGTTCTGAATGTTAGTACTCCTTGAAGAGTACTAAGTACTTGCTTATATAACCTTGAAGAGATAGGTTCTTGTGTATATGATCCATTTCAGAGACTTCCTGAGACATACACATTGTTTACTTCCTAAATCTTTAGGTAATTCCCTTTAGAATTTTGTGAGTCTATTTCTTTCTTTTTTTCTTTTTTCTTTATTAGATATTTTCTTTATTTACATTTCAATGCTATCCCGAAAGTTCCCTATACCCTCCCCCCGCCCCTGCTCCCCTACTCACCCACTCTCACTACTTGGCCCTGGCATTTCCCTGTGCTGGTTCATATAAAGTTTGCAAGACCAAGGCGCCTCTTTTCCCAATGATGGCTGATTAGGCCATCTTCTGCTACATATGCATCTAGAGACACGAGCTCTGGGGGTACTGGTTAGTTCACATTGTTGTTCCACCTACAGGGTTGTATCCCCCTTCAGGTCCTTGGGTACTTTCTCTAGCTCCTCCATTGGGGACCCTGTGTTCCATCCAATAGCTGACTGTGAGCATCTGCTTCTGTGTTTGCCAGGCACTGGCATAGCCTCACAAGAGGCAGCTATATCAGGGTCCCTTCAGCAGAATCTTGCTGGCATGTGCAATAGTATCTGGGTTTGGTGGCTGATGATGGGATGGATTCTCAGATGGGGTAGTCTCTGGATAGTCCATCCTTTCATCTTAGCTCTAATTTTTTTCTCTGTACCTATATCCTTTCATGGGTATTTTGTTCCTTATTCTAAGGAGGAATGAAGTATCCACACGATGGTCTTCCTTCTTGCTTTTCTTGTGTTTTGCAAAATGTATCTTGGGTATTCTAAGTTTCTGGGCTAATATCCGCTTATCAGTGAGTGCATATCTGGTGACTTCTTTTGTGATTGGGTTACCTCACTAAGGTTGATATCCTCCAGATACATCCATTTGCCCAAGAATTTCATAAATTCATTGTTTTTAATTTCATAAATTCATTGTTTTTAATACTCCATTGTGTAAATGTACCACATTTTCTGTATCCATTCCTCTATTGAGGGACATCTGGGTTCTTTCTAGCTTCTGGCTCTTATAAATAAGGCTGCTATGAACATAGTGGAGCATGTGACTCTATTTCTTCAAAAGCTTTCCCAAAGGATGGAATCATTGAATGCAAAGCAACAGGAAATATAAATAATTGTTATATTGAATACATAGATACATCGAATTGGAAATACAGTTGAAGGTAAAACAGAAGAAGATTCTATAAATGAAGAAAGGCAAAAATTACTTAGTGAGGGTGGGCAGCCAATTATATGAATATAGAGATAGAGTAAAACTTAAACAAAGCCAAGATCAACACCCAAACCAGCATAGTTCTAAGTATGACCTGGTCTTAGAGCTGATTCATGGTCAAAGCAGACCGAATTCTGAGGTAAATGAAGCAAAGACATTCTTATGTTATCCAAGACTGGTATTTTTGTGAAAGGAGGAGTTTATTAATGCACGACCGAACATGTCTTCAATGACAAGAAACAAAAATAAAAATGGGATTTTTTTTTTTTAATAATGCACTTCTACCTCCCTGGAGATGAGTACACGAAAAATACTGAAAAGGAAAACTTTGCTCTGAAGGGCTTAGGAAATACCAGAGAATCAGTGGAAGTACTGACCTTATTCTGAGCATTTGCAGTATTATGATTATAAACTGTTGATTTTCAAAATCCTCACAATTTTAGAGTCAACACGTGTTGTATTACATGACTTTGGAAGAAAGGAGAGATGAAAAAATGCTGGTGCGTCAGGATAGTGCTTGGAGTTGCAAAAAAAAATCAATATCTAGAGATTTCATTATTAGAGTGTGAAGTATAAATTGCAAATGTACTCCCTAGGAATATTTTTAAAAAAACCTGAACCAAGATAAAATACCATATATCAATAATCTTTGAAAGTGTAGCATGTATTAATAAGTTTGTTTAAAGACAAACTTACATATTACAGCTTATAGTAAACTGATATTAGTTTTTATAAGGAAAAGATTTTTTTCATGTTGAACTTAAACTACAATATAAGAATCAAACTGTTTTTTTTTTCACCTTGTTGAAATGAAGCACTGGAGTGATAGTTCATTTTAAATGTTAGTTTGACTCCACTCTGGAAGACCTAGGTAGTTGGTAAAATATTATTTCTGGTGTGTCTGAGAGGATGTTGGAGGTGTTAGAGATTGGCCTGTTGGCCAGTGGAGTGAGTGAGAACAATATGTCCTGGATGGAGGCAGAAACCATCTAGCTGAATAGAGAGCACAGACAGCAGAGAAAAGATGTCTTGGAATTAGGATGCATTCTTTTGCTCTTAGACAACAGAAATCTAGGTTCCTGAGTAGTTGAGGTCCAGGACATTTCCTATGGGGCCTCTGGGTTCTCAGACCACTGAACACACAACATTTCATCCCTGGCCTTTGTTTAAGTTGAACTTGGGTCTTCCACCAGCTTTCTTGGTCCTTACACTCAATAATGTGTTGTATTCTGTGATTCCCTAGCCCCCATAATGATGTAAGCCAGTTTCCAGAATAAATGTCTACTTATTCAACCTCTCAGTTGTGTTTTATTGCTGCTGGCTTTCTATGAATACCGACTAATATACCAGAATAATCTACATGTAAGTCACTTGGAGTAGAGTAAGATATGTTTTACTCTATTACACACACATACAAATGCACACTCCTACATACACATGCACACGCATGCACACACACATCCACACTAATATGTAATATTTCTAGACTATTCTAATTGAAAAGAAGTTTTAGAGCAAGCAATTTATAATAACATGAAAAATATTCTTTAAAGAAAGCCTAAAATTTGAATAGAAAAGTCTGAAAGGATTACAGGAAACTATTTTTATTAGTTTTATCTTGGATAATGGAATTTGTTTCATCTTTCTGCTTTAATTTTAATCATGGGCATATATTACTTTTAAAATTAAATTTAAAATATAAAATTGCCTTCTGTATAAAATCTTTCAGCCTATTTTATTATGTTGTCTTCAATTTCTCTATAAAACATAATGCATAATGCTCTCATTTGATAGTCAATTATAAAACAATGTCTGAAACTGGTATGAGGCATCATAATTTCATTTTTTTACTTAACTGGCTGGAGACATGTGAATTTTGAGTGAACATAGCATATGTTCCTCATTTTTGAAGGTTTGGCCACTAAAATATAGTCTCCATTTAAAATAAAATCATATGGGGACGTATTTTTCCATTCCTGTTTTATTTTGTCAATGACTACAATGATCTACAAATCATAGTTTCGTTTCCCATCATACATTAAGAGAGAGCCTCATAATCTACAGGAAATTAAGAAAACCAAAGGAAAGACATTATTAAATAAATAATATTAAGGGAATTGAAAGTTCTTTTTCATTTGTTATTTATATTAAAGTTTTTATAATTGACAAGAATAGCTTAAAAGTTGGAAAAACAAATTCCAAGGACTGGAAATCAAATGTTGGCAAATGAATTTTGATTTCTTTTGGTTTTTCTGTTTGTTTGTTTGTTTGTTTTTTCACATGGAGACTCCCTTTGTTCCTGACCCTCCTTAGTTGGATGAATGAAGAAAGCATTTCTCTATACACCTTAGACTGGCCTTAGAGTTGAGATATACCTGCCTCAATCAGATTTCAGGTATATAATGCCTGCACATAACTACATATGACACCACAGCAACAGTAATAGTGTCATATGAATGTGGGTTCTGAAACTTTGCTGTAAATTCCCAGTGAATACTGGGCTCCAAGTTGACATTGATGGACCTTATGTTGTAATCTTGCAAAATCTCAGTTACTGCTTCAATTTAGAAAAGATCTGGACAGATTTCCAAGGCCAACAAAAGCAGATTCAACATTGAATATAGTTCTTCAAAGGTACAGAATGCAATCTGTGCTTTAACTGACTCAACCTGGTGTGTGGCCTGTAAATGTAACTTTCATTTTCTAGATGTAAATGTCATCTCAGATGCTTACTACTCAATAAACTCAACCTTTCTAGCTCTTTCTGAGCTCTGACTGGCTGGTTCAACTCAACTGTTTGGGCTGAAAATTCCTCTCCAAGTGACTGGTTCAAATTGGTTTGTCTCACTGAAGTGCTCTGAATTCCATGAACGGAATTTACTGATTCTACTGACTGCACAAACTGAACAGAACTGTACAAACTCAACTAAACTCTACTTACTAACCTGCTCTCTCTCTCTCTCTCTCTCTCTCTCTCTCTCTCTCTCTCTCTCCTATATCTGTCTCCCCCTTTCTGCACTGCCTTCCTAAATTGCCCCTCTTTACTGTGCTATTCTCCTGAGAGTTGGTTGTATCCTCTCTCTGACTCATTCTATCCTATCTTTTTTTGGTTCATCACTTTGNACTGAACAGAACTGTACAAACTCAACTAAACTCTACTTTCTCTCTCTCTCTCTCTCTCTCTCTCTCTCTCTCTCTCTCTCTCTCTCTCTCTCGTCTGTCTGTCTCTCTCTTTCTGCACTGCTTTCTTAAATTGCCCCTCTTTACTGTGCTATTCTCCTGAGAGTTGGTTGTATCCTCTCTCTGACTCATTCTATCCTATCTTTTTTTGGTTCATCACTTTGTGTCCCCCTCAATTAGATGTCAGTTTCAAACATGGCCGCTTCCTTCTACAAACTAACTTTACTGTCATTGTTTGGGATTAAAGGTGTATATATACTAAGGGCATATCTGTATTCCACCCAGAGTGATTAAAATTGTGTTATTTCAGCTGGATCACACAGACCTAGAAGGCCTTTGGGTGTGATTCTGTGCCAGGGCAGCCATGTTGCTGGATTAAAATTCCTCTATACTGGCTCAACAGGTTTTCTAGAACGTACATGTACATTTTATTCCAATAGCAACTGAGTGTGGTGAGCTGGGAGCTCAGGGGCTTAGGGTAGGCAGGGTACCACTAATCTGAAAGTCAGTTATTTGGCAATGGACCAATACCAGGACCTTAAATGTGCCTGTCACCTTCTCTAGCAAAGCTTGGACAGGAGCATAGACGGTACTTAGATACTTGCAAAGATGCTTCAAGTCTGAATGGTGAAGTGGGCTTGATTTCAAACAAAGAAAATTCAAGGGTGTACAACCCCTGAGTATCCTGTACAATTTTTTGACAGAAGATGTCACCTATTTAAAGCTTCTAGAGATTTCCATCCAGATTTTTAAAATGAGTATCATGTATATGGGAACACTGCTATTTTGTGACATAGAATACTATGTGTTTGGACTCATACTTACAAAGTAATATTTCTAAAAGTTGCTCATCTTGCCAAGGTAGAGAATGAATTTTTTTTCTGGTATCTTGATATCCCCAAACTTTCCATGTCCAGTTTTTTGATGCTCTTTACTTGTAAAACCTGTACAACCCGTCTGTATTTGTACACAAGCATTCACAAAAACCATAGTTTCTTATAAATGTAACTGGATGACTTCTTTTCTTACCTTCAATGTTTTCCAGAGGCAAGCTGGCTACTGATGGGCAGTGGTATCTTTTATGTGAAGGTCTGATCTTCTTAAGGATACCTCTCCTTTCATCCTTCATTACGTGGTTAACAACCTCTGCTCCCCTCTTTCTAGTTTTTTATCATTATTATTTTCTTTATTTACATTTCAATGCTATCCCGAAAGTTCCCTATACCCCACCCCACCCCTGCTGCCCTACCCACCCACTCCCACTACTTGGCCCTGGCCTTCCCCTGTGCTGGGTCATATAAAGTTT
>NC_034596.1:85768540-85774179 GCF_900095145.1 Mus pahari | reverse complement strand
ATTAGTATCTGGGTTTGGTGGCTGATGATGGGATGGATCCCCGGATGGGGTAGTCTCTGGATAGTCCATCCTTTCATCTTAGCTCTAAATTTTGTCTCTATATCTATATCCTTCCATGGGTATTTTGTTCTCTGTCCTAAGGAGGAATGAAGTATCCACATGATGGTCATCCTTCTTGGTTTTCTTGTATTCTGCTCTCCTCTTATCGACCGTGTTTATGTGGTTTTCTTTGGAGCTTACTCCTGGCCAAAGAGCAGGCAAGGAGACAGTGATATCACTGTAGTCGAATTCAAGACATTAGTGTCACCTTTTGGAGGTATCCATGACATTCTATAAGAAAAGCTCTATTCGTAGTCTGCCAGCCCCTGTAGACGATAGACAAGAGTTCATTCTCCAGCCAGCTCTACTTAGGAAGCCCTAGCAGAGCAGATGGAGTCTTTGGTTCATACGACAGAAATTGTTCCTCATGTGGAAGCTGGGCCGTGCTGAAACTGAGCAGGTCCAGGCTGCGACTCCTGCTTCTTAGAACCTTGAATTTACTTATACAGCATGCACTGCTCAATTGTAGATCAATATCTTGCCTTCCTTTAAACAGCACTTCCCTTCCTCATTGTCTTCAAGCCTTCCAATGGTATATAATGGTTGAACTTCCAGGAAGCAATGTTTTCCATCTAGTAGTTTAAAATTTTAGGATAGAACACAAAGCATCTATAAATAACAATAATGCAATCTATAAAAAAACAATTTCTTTCTTTTCTTTTTTTAGACGTGGTCTCTGCATATAGTCCTGGCTCTCCTAAAGCTCACTATGTAGACCAGGCTGACTCAAAATTCAAGGAAATCTGTCTACAGCAGCCTCCCCAGTGCTAGAATTACAGCATGTGACACCACATCTAGTAATAAATAACAATAATAAAATTTATCATATGTTGTAATAGACTACTTAGCCCAGGAAAGGAGTTCATTAATTAAGAGCTCTAGAAACTTAGTGTTAACACAGTGCAAAGTGTTATAGATTTGTAGCTGAGGAAATTCCTTAGCAGAAGTTAAGAGCAAGGGTTTGACATTCCGTTGCCCCCAATTCAGAATGCCTACTATAAAGAAGACAGCACTGGAAATGTGGCTTATTGGTAGAGACTTAACTTTGTATGTGCAAGGCCCTGAATTTAATACACAATACTACAGAAAAGAAAGGAAAAGGAAAGAAATGGAGAGAAAAAAGACAATGAAAGGAAATCTAGAAAGAAAAGAAAACATCAATTTTTGCAAGGCAATGAGGGAGCAGGAAAGTGCACATATGACCTATTTGTCATGATGTAAATTTATGTACCATACCACTGGAATATGCACTCCCTCATGTTCATTAAGGCATTGCTCTCAATAGCCAACTTGTACAATTAGCCTAGATATCCTTTGATAGATATATTAAGAAAATAGCTGCATATTCATGGTTGATTATTCATTACTTGACCACCAAGATAAGCAATTTTTAAAAATTTTTCTGGAAAATCAATGGGGACAGAGATCATCATGTTAAGTGGAATAAATAAGATTCAGAAAGTGAAATTGGGAAATAAGGTTCAGAATTTAGAGTTTTGTTTTTTTGTTTGCTTGACTTAAAGAAACAAGTATGGTATTTGTAGAGAGAGGGGCAGGCAAGAGTGGGTGGTGATAAATGTCATGATCTATCTTACATAATATATGATAAAGAAAACATTATTTTATGTATCATAGAGTAATAATAGTAAAATTACACAGTAAGTGATATGGCTTGGTCAAGGAAAAGGTTTTATTTTCTGGGGTAAAAATGGTAAGTCTTCACGTGGGGTCTTTTATGAAAGAAATCCCTTCATATTCTATGTAAGATGCAACTAAATGAAATACATATAAATGCCTTGGTTCAGTGGTCTATGTTGGGGGAGAGGTTTGGGTAAAGGCATGGGCAAATATTGTGTTATAATTGCTGTTATATAGTGAGAGATGATTAGATTTAATGTAACTTAAACAAAACGAGTTTTTTTTTTTTAAAAGCCTACAGTAGGCAGTGAAAAGCCACTACTGGTTCACTACAGGAAAAGACAAAGGGGTATTGACTATGAAGATGAGGAAAGTTGAGCCTCTCAAGAAGCTGACCTGAGCATCTAAAATGTTCAGACCTGCTTCAGCTGTGATTCCATCAGTTCCTGGAGTGGTCCATGATCTTAACTCCTCCAAGTGTTTTGTGGCAGCTGTGTCTTCAGCCTAAGTTCAAAACAACATTTATTGTCAGTATCTGGGTGTTGGTCTTTCTTGTCCTTACTTTTATCCTTGGTGTCACTGAACTTTTTCTGTATATCTTGATTAAACTCATGACTGTGACCATTCCTAATCAAGGAATTCATATTTAAGGTCCAATAAAACTCAGTAGTACAATTCTATGTATAATATTCATTCAGGGGTCTGGCTCTAATAAAGCTTCTCTGTGATAGAGTGCCATGTTCACTTCATGCTATGATTGCTCCAGAAGAACAAAACAGAGGTATGAGATTGCAGCAAAACACTGGTTCTCAAATGTGCCAGTGGGAGAATTAAACAGGAATTTTACTCATTGTTTTTGGCCTAACATAAGACCAAGAATCATCTTGAACATCTGGAACAATCCATATTAATCATAGTTATATGTAGGTAGCACTTTTCTTTTATTTATTTTAGTGAAGAACAATTCTTATTACTACCCAAATTTGTAAACAATTGATATGAGCAAAAAATTGATACAATTTTTAAGATGAAGACTTTAGCTTTATTACTGAATACTTAAATGTATAGCCACAAGGATCAAGTGACCTTAGGTGTGTGGGTTCATTTCTGGCTCTTCAATTCTATTTCATTGATCTACTTGCCTGTTTCTGTACCAATACCATGCAGTTTTTATCACTATTGCTCTGTAATACAGCTTGAGGTCAGGGATGGTGATTCCCCGAGAAGTTCTTTTATTCTTGAGAATAGTTTCCACTATTCTGGGTTTTTTGTTATTCCAAATGAAATTGCAAATTGCTCTCTCTAACTCGATGAAGAATTGAGTTGGAATTTGATGGGAATTGCTTTGAATCTGTCGATTGCTTTTGGCAATATGACCATTTTTACTATATGAATTTTGCCAATCCATGAGCACGGGAGATCTTTCCATCTTCTGAGACCTTTGATTTCTTTCCTCAGAGACTTGAAGTTCTTGACATACAGATCTTTCACATGCTTGCTTAGAGTCAGGATTTTCAACAAATGTTGCTGGTTCAACTGGTGGTCAGCATGTAGAAGAATGCATATCAGTCAATTCTTACCTCCTTGTACAAAGCTCAAGTCCAAATGGATCAAGGACCACCATATAAAACCAGATACACTGAAACTAATAGAAGAGAAAGTGGAGAAGATCCTCAAACACATGGGGACAGGGTAAAATTTCCTGAACAGAACACCAATGGCTAATGCTCTAAGGTTAACGATAGACAAATAGGACCTCATAAAATTGCAAAGCTTCTGTAAGGCAAAGGACACTGTCAATAGGACAAAAGAGCAACCAAAAGATTGGGAAAAGATCTTTACCAATCCTCCATCCGATAGAGGACTAATGTCCAATATATACAAAGAACTCAAGAAGTTAGACTCCAGAGAACCAAATAACCTTATTAAAAATGGGGTACAGAGCTAAACAAAGAGTTCTCAACTGAGGAATATCGATTGGCTGAGAAGCACTTAAAGAAATGTACAACATCCTTAGTCATCAGGGAAATGCTAATCAAAACAACCCTGAGATTCCACCTCAACACCAGTCAAAATGGCTAAGATCAAGCACTCAGGTGACAGCAGATGCTGGCAAGGATGTGGAGAAATAGGAACACTCCTCCATTGTTGGTGGAATTGCAAGCTGGAATAACCACTCTGGAAATCAGTCTGGTGGTTCCTCAGAAAATTGGACATAGTATTAACCTGAGGACCCAGCTATACCACTCTGGGCATATACCCAAAAGATGCTCCAACATATAACAAGGACACATGCTCCATTATGTTCTTAGCAGTCTTATTTATAATAGTCAGAGCTGGAATTAACCCAGATGTCCATTCCCAGAGGAATGTATATTGAAAATGTGGTACATTTACACAATGGAGTACTACTCAGCTATTAAAAACAATGCATTTATGAAATTCTTGGGCAAATGGATATATCTGGAGGATATCATCCTTAGTGAGGTAACCCAATCACAAAAGAAGTCACTAGATATGCATTCATTGATAAGTGGATATTAGTCTAGAAACTTAGAGAAGTACCAATGTTACTGCATTACAATTAGAAAGCCCTCTGTGGCAATACATTTTTCTTTTTAAATTGGATATTTTCTTTATTTACATTCCAAATGTTATCCCCTTTCCCAGTTATCCTTCTCCGGACACTCCTATCCAATCATCCCTCTTCCTCCCTGCTTCTATGAGGGTGCTCCCACACCCACCCAATCCTACCTCCCTGCCCTGGCACCTGGCATTCCCCTAAACTTGGACATGGAGCCTTCACAGGGCCAAGGGTCTCTTCCATTGATGTCCAACAAGGCCATTCCTCTTCATTATTATTATTATTATTATTATTTTCTTTATTTACATTTCAAATGCTATCCCGAAAGTGCCCTATACCCCCCCCCCCGCCGCCCCTGCTCCCTATTCGTCTTCTACATATGCAGTTGAAGCCATGGGTTTCTCCATGTATACTCTTTGGTTGTTGGTTTAGTCTCTGGGAGCTCTGGCTGCAGGGGGTGTGTGTGGGAGGTCTGGTTGGTTGATATTATTATTCTTCCTATGGGGTTGCAAACCTCTTCAGCGCCTTCAATCCTTTATCTAACTCCTTCATTGGGGACCCCATGCTCAGTCCAAAGGCTGGCTTCAAGCATCAGCCTCTGTATCTGTCAGGCTCTGGCAGAGCCTCTTTGGAGACAGCTATATCTGGCTTCTGTCAGCATGCACTTCTTGGCATCCACTATAGTGTCTGGGTTTGGTAACTATATATGGGATGGATCCCCAGGTGGGGCAATGTTGCAGTAAATCCCCTCCCAAATATGCCCTGGCAATGAAAACACAACACAGTTAATATGATTACATGCTGCATACTTAGATTGGGCAGATCTACCACTATACTAGCATCTTCCACAGTTTATGAGACCCCTTAGAACTTGCGGTTTCTCCAGGCGATGTGCTTCTGCTCTGCTTTTCTTTCTCCTCCTCTGCATCGGCTTCCTCTTCCATTTTCTCCTTCTTTCTCCCACCTTCCACTCCACCTCCCTTTTATCTGCCCAATCATGTGCTCTCCTTTATTTTACAAATTAAGGTGGGAAGCAGGTTTATAGGAAATCACCTGAATGCTGACTCAGTCCTTGTTTTGCAACCACTCACTGAAGAACGGAATTAACATCAAATATAATTAGCCCCAGGGCTATCACTAGTAGGGAAGTCTCTGGATGGCCTTTCCTTCAGTCTCTGCTCCGTACTTTGCATCCATATTGGCTTGGCTCCTGTGAGTTATTTTGTTTCCCCTTCTAAGAAGGTCTGAAGCATCCACATCTGTATCCATTCCTCTATTGAGGGACATCTGGGTACTTTCCAGCTTCTGGCTATTATAA
>NC_034596.1:85712657-85767640 GCF_900095145.1 Mus pahari | reverse complement strand
ATAATAATAATAATAATAATAATAATAATAATAATAATAATAAAACATTGGTACTCTCAGAGTAGCATCTTTCGAGTAGGAAATGGAAGGACTGAGTTAGGCAAGCAGAGACCTCACCAATCAGATAACCATCACCTTCCAGAAAAAGCTTGAATTAGGTGGTAGAAAGAGAAGAAAAATTCTCCTGTGTGTTTGCCTTCACTATTAGAAAATGTAAACTGTAGAAGGCAAGTGGAATTGAGACCTTGTGTTCTCAGTTCTTAGCAAACCATAGAAGACACACATAAGAGGATTCAGTATTGATGGATAGTTTTAGCTCATTTGTATTATTTCATATGACATTTTGAAATAAATAATTATATACCCAATGCTTTATGTCGATACTTATAATGTTGCCATTAAATTATGCTTCCTAAAATTAGATAAATATGGATTCATTTTTACAGTATTGTTATTACTTCCTGTAAGAACCAAATGTCAGCTCGAAGTTATGGGAGATCATCTGCAGGTCCTTGAGCAACTAGGAGAACCCAGTGAAATACATCTTAGGGTATGTTAAGTTCTGTTGCTCTTCTTTTCTAGTCAGCTCTTGTTCTTTGCCCTAATTTCATCCTAGTAATGGAATTCTGCTTTAAGAAAATAGTCAGGAATATTTCTTTCCACTTAGAAAAAGAAAATTTGAAAGGAAGAACAGATTATAAGTGGAAAAACATGACAAAAGGAAGAAAATGATTTAGAGACAAACCCACTTCACGGAAAAACCAAAAATAAGATAAAATGCCAAAATATTTAACATTAGTGAATTATAGAAAAATAGAAAAGATAATGAGTTTTATCCTAAAACAATTCTAAACACAGTAATAGCCAAATGACAATGTGGAAAACACAATTAGAGATTAAGGGAAGACTCTAAGACTGTTCTACATTGACCAAATATCAGTGAAAATTAGGCATGGAGTTGATACTATGTGAATTGTATCAGGGGAAACTGCCAACCAGGAAATTTTACTAAGGAAGAAAGTGCATTAAAGCCTTGTAAGGGATAGTCTAATTTATTCACACTTCAATTAGTAGTAAGTGTAGATCAGATAATTTCATTCCTGAGAATTAGCTATTATTGAGGCCAGGGTCACAACATCAACCAGTAAAAATTTACTTTTAATAAACACACACTACATACCAAATCCCAGTTAGCTCTATTCACAAATGCATTTCCTTATGAAAAGAGTTGAGAATTATCAAAATGTTGAGAACAGAGAGGGAAAATGTGTTTGAAAATTATATGCACATTATATATAGTGCATTATTCCACTAGAAACAAACATCATAAAATTTCAGTGCTGAGAAGATAGCTGGTAACTTCATTTTGATTAGGCTATGAGACATTACCTATAAAAGGCCAGTTTCTCAACTGTATACTCCCAGGAAATTCAGACACAAGTATTTACCAATACAGACAGAGTTGGATAATTTTTATATACTGGGATGAGTTTTCGATTCTTTGGCAAGAAAGGTTTCAATATTGTCAAGTAAATACTGTACCTCTTAGAAATGATCTTGTGACATGATTAAAATATTTGACATTGATTGATTAGAATAGGTTATGGCAAAAATGTTTCTAAAATTTTGGTGAATGGTCCATATTTAAACATAAATCACTAAGATCTTTAAACAGATAACAGATCAATATTTTATATTGACAATTATTACAAAAGTCCTATGAAAGCATTAGGTCATGAGACATTAGACTGTTAGAGTGATTATATTTGATTGATCTTGATCCCAAGTAAGTAGCAAATATAGATGCAGTTTCCTTATTGTTATTAACAGTAATCATAGACCAACATAAACCCACACACTCACACATATGTACACATATATGTACACATACATATATACATACATACATATATGTTCATGCACACACACACATTCTATGCCTATTTATGTACTTAAGTCCAAGTAAATATCAGTGCACAAGAATCACTAATATCTGTACTTAAGGAAAATATATGTTTTACTTTCATTAATTTATTCTATTAAAAGAATAGTTGCTGAATGAGAATAATTCCTTGTTCAAGTTATGCTAATAGTCAGAATCTCTGTTCATTTTAGCAACATTTTATAGCATTACATACACCAAGAACTTAAAATGTACATGATTCTTGACCATTTATTTTTTCAGTGATTTAATTTACCATAATAACCTTGTGAACTCTGAACTATGATTGCTCCTGTATGAGAACTTCAGAGAACAAAGCTTGAAGACCAAAATGGATAGGACCTCAAGATGAATGGAAGAACCAAGGGGCAGCCAACTGACAAAGCTGTCTCTGAATTCTGTGACATCCTGTCTCCCTTAGACCTTTTTATCAGAACATGTATCATTAAGTGTATATGGGTTCAGGTTGTAAAATATTTGAAATTTAAAAGTCCCTGTGAATTTAAAACTAAAAGATAAACCAAAGAAAAATATTCCTCATAGCTGATCATCAAAGCAGCTAAACATCATTAAACAAATAAACAATTAGACTTGACAATCAAAAGCTAAATGGAAATTCAAGTATGAATTTGGTATCTGTGAGCTATCACTCAGGTTAATAGCTGCTTTTTTGTCTTTGCCAAAATATGAAGTCAGTGTGATGAATTATGCATGACTTGGGCTAAGGCTGGTTTTGCAAGCTCCAAAGAATTCCATGAACCATGTTTTTCCAGTTCAAACTTTCATTTGCCTCAGGGAGAACTGGTAGTGAGGTGAGTTTCACAGAAAAGAAACCTTATCTTTGAAACAAATAGAACTGCCACCCACCTACTTTATTAAGAGACATTTGGGAATTTAAAAATATGCTTCCACAAGGGAAGGCAACATAAACAACAGCACCTGAAAGTTTTAAATTCTAACATCTGTTGGGCTCAAAAGGCTTTATGGGTGTCAGTTTATTTAATCTCCTTAAGACAAGAACAATAAAAATTTAGTAAGAAACCTTGCCACTTGCTTCATTTTTACTTAGGAGGGTGGATTCTGTCTAATAAACAGATGAATAGATCAATAATATATATGGGTTGTAAATCATAGGTAATGTGCTAATATCACTATACAGTTATTTGGAATGCCAATCTTTTTCTAATATATTTGAGGTATATCATTGATGTAGATGAACTTTCAAAAATGTCATTTCTAGAAACATCTACAACTTGGGCATCTCAAGTTTATTTGTCAATCAATTCCTCTAGATGTAAAACATCTTATTTAACGTTGAAGAGCAAAGGTTCGCTAGGAATGGGGTTCTTTTGGAGGTATGTGGGAATTAAGTTATTGACTGAACAGATAACTTAGGGGTCTTTGCTGTATGACTTGGCTTTATTTTCTTTGACTTTGTATGGTCTCAAACTAGATCAGCAGAAGCAGTTGGAAACTATAATATATAGTTGGCTTCTGTTTGCCTGGACAAGGACAGAATCTGAATTCTTCAGTTGTAATTTAATGTCTAAAGGATAAATGATGACAATATCATTTTCATTCTCTTTATTTAGTCATTTTGTTAATAATATATTTAATAATATTTTAAATATAGTGGAAATATTTAAATGTCTTAATAAACAGAATGGTATTTATTTCATAAAATTATGTAATTTTCAAAATTTTCTGCACTACAGTAAGCTAAACCTGTGAGATGCATTAAGAATGTTTAACCTACCAGCAATATGATTACAGATCATATCAGTATCCAAGAAGAGAAGATAGTTACTTAAAGTTCTTTTAAGACATTGTGCTTAAGTTCAGTTAAATGACTGTACTTGTCACAAATCTACTGCTCAAGTCATGGTCACACATTCCTGTGGCATAACTATTTAGTTCTCAGTTTCTGGTACCATTTGCTTGAATTTAAAAGCAGTTTCCTTCACTTTACAGACAAGTGTCCTTCAGCAAGTTAGCTAAAAACTCTGTTTCCTCATCTACAAGATGAGGATAACAGACTCGACTTCCTTGGACTAGTATAAATTTTTTATTATGACATCATATATGTATTGATATATATCCTTATATTAATACAAATGAAGTGATTTGGATATGCATGGGACTGAGAGTTTGATAAACAAGACTGGTGTTTTCACTTGGACCTGATCCCTTTATCTGTGCCACACTGGTAGATAAAGTGTCTTAGCTTCTTTAGCTTCTAGGTATATTTCCCTCCCCTGGTTTACCCATAACACCTCACAGTGACTCATTCTAACACAGAAACTCATTGACAGCAAAGACCACATCTTCTGTCTTGGATTTTCCCATATGATCTAGCATTTAATTCATTCAACACTGTGCAGCAAAAGTTAAACATTTATTGAAACAGATTTCCCTGTTCATCCCTTGGCATGAAATTGTCCATAAGGCATACTTTCTTCTGTGCTGTCTTTGTAAGTTGACCTAACACCACTGTAGAGATTTATTGAAAGAGATATTATAAGTAGCCTGACTACACACCATTAAATGTTATAGGGGATGACCTACAATATATTCATTACTTTGCACTCTATGAATTATTGAGTACAAAGAGAAGGGTCAAGAACACATGTGAGGCTAGAGCCTGGCTAACAGATCCTGCTATTCAGACTATGAGCCTTAGTCAAATTATTCTTTCTCAGAGGATAAGGACATTTTATTTAAAAAGAGTATAGTGAAAAATCAGATTTTAAAAGTTCACTGCTTTATAGCTCAGAGTCCCATCCACCTTATAGTCCCTACATTACGTTGTTAACTGCTCAAAATTACCTAGTTCTGAGATAACAGTGAAAACTGAAGTATTATCAGAATATGTAAGATAATTAATTAATGCAGAAAAATAAATGATCACTCTCTGATACAAGCAAAGAAAACTTTTTTGATAAGAAGTAAAATCTTCACTTATCTGTGGGTGTGAGGATAAGTGTTTAGCATACATCTAGGAAATATCCTGGTTTAATAAAGTAGGAATAGAAATAAGACCATTATAGTAATCCATACCTAGTCAAAATACACAGAGCAACTGCCTTTGGGCTCCTTAGCACCAGTTACATCTACAACACACATCACACCCAAGGCTCAGGGAACATCAGCAAAAGTGGGGCAGAAAAACTAGAAGACCAGGAAGTCTGCTGTGAGATTTTGCCTTTGAGCCATGACAGGGACACTATAATGTTGAAAGCCCAACAATGTGGTGGTTACAAACACAAGACTTGAACAATTCTAATGACAGCTGCCATCTCAATATAGATGAGACTTTTTTTTTTTTTCATGACGTCCCATCTTCAAATGAAGAACTGCAAGCAGTTAATACCTACTGAGAGACTGAGGTTCAGTCTTCGCCATTGGAACACAGAACAGACTCAGTAGACTGTACTTATGTTGGTTTGTTTATATGTACATGTATATGTACATGTAACAGTAAGGGTAAAGTAGTGGAGGCTATACGTTTAGGAGGGAGGGACCACACATAGGAAGTGGAGCAAGGTGAAGAGGAAAAATGATCTAATGAGGAAAATGTGTTGCTCAGCAACGTGCACAAAACTTTTTCTCACTCTAGGTTCTATTTTGTTTTATATACTGTGGGGCGGGGTTGAGGTAAAAGGAGAAAAAAGATAGACGTGCATACGATAAGTAGGGTGAGGTGTTATGGGTGAACCAGGAAAGGGAAATGTACCTAGAAGCTAAAGAAGCTAAGACACTTTATCTACCAGTGTGGCACAGATAAAGAGATCAGGTTCAAGTGAAAATAACAGTCTTATTATCAAACTCTCAGTACCATGCATATTCAAGTCACTTCATTTGTACTAGTATAATGATATATATCGATACATATATGATGTCATAGTAATCCAATTTATACTAGTCCAAGGAAGTCTTGTAGATGAGGAAACAGAGTTTTTAGCTAACTTGCTGAAGGACACTTGTCTGTAAAGTGAAGGAAACTGCTTTTAAATTCAAGCAAATGGTACCAGAAACTGAGAACTAAATAGTTATGCCACAGGAATGTGTGACCATGACTTGAGCAGTAGATCTGTGACAAGCACAGTCATTTAATTGAACATAAGCACAATGTCTTAAAAGAACTCTAAGTGACTATCTTCTCTTCTTGGATACTGATATGATCTGTAATCATATTGCTGGTAGGTTAAACATTCTTAATGCTTCTCACAGGTTTAGTTTATTGTAGTGCAGAAAATTTTGAAAATTACATAATTTTATGAAATAAATACTATTCTGTTTAAGACATTTAAATATTTCCACTATATTTAAAATATTATTCCTTCAGGCTCTGCTCTGAACTTTGCCTCTGTAACTCCTCCCATGGGTATTTTTCTTCCCCATTCTAAGAAGGAATGAAGTATCCACACTTTGGTGTTCCTTCTTCTTGAATTTCATGTGTTTTGAAAATTGTATCTTGGATATTCTAAATTTCTGGGCTAATATCCACTAATCAGTGAGTACATATCATGTGTCTTCTTTTGTGACTGGGTTACCTCACTCAGGATGATATCCTCCAGATCCATCCATTTGCCTAAGAATTTCATAAATTCATTGTTTTTAATAGCTGAGTAGTACTCCATTGTGTAAATGTATCACATTTTCTGTATCCATTCTTCTGTTGAGGGACAACTGGGTTCTTTCCAGCTTCTGGCTATTATAAATAAGGCTGCTATGAACATAGTGGAGCATGTGTCCTTATTACAGGTTGGAACATCTTCTGGGTATATGCCCAGGAGAGTTATTGCTGGATCTTCCAATAGTACTATGTCCAATTTTCTGAGGAACTGCCAGACTGATTTCCAGAGTGGTTGTCCCAGCTTGCAGTTCCACCAGCAATGGAGGAGTGTTCCTCTTTCTCCACATCCTTGCCAGCATCTGCTGTCACCTGAGTTTTTGAACTTAGCCATTCTGACTGGTGTGAGGTGGAATCTCAGGGTTTTCATTTCCCTGATGATTAAGGATGTTGAACTCTTTTCAGGTGCTTCTCAGCCATTCAGTATTCCTCAGTTGTGAATTTTTTGTTTAGCTCTATACCCCATTTTTAATGGGGTTATTTGATTTTCTAGAGTCCAGTTTCTGGAGGTCTTTGTATGTATTGGTTATTAGTCCCCTCTCAGAGTTTTGGATTGGTACAGATCCTTTCCCAATCTGTTGGTGGCCTTTTTGTCTTATTGACAGTATCTTTTGCCTTACAGAAGCTTTCCAATTTTATGAGGTCCCATTTATAGATTCTCAATCTTACAGCACAAGCCATTGCTGTTCTGTTCAGGAATTTTTCCCCTGTGCCCATATCTTTGAGGCTTTTCCCCACTTTCTCCTCTATAAGTTTCAGTGTCTCTGGTTTTATGTGGAGTTCCTTGATTCACTTAGACTTGAGCTTTGTACAATAAGAATGGATCAATTTACATTCTTCTACATAATAACCGCCAGTTGAGCCAGCACCATTAAAACAGGAAGTCTTAAACGGTAGTTGAGACATGTTAATAGTGCCATCTAATATCTTTATTTGCTCCCCAGTTCACTAGGAGCTTTATACTAGTGGTGATTAGGAAAGGCATCAATTAATCTTTAAGATTGAAATGCAATCTTTTACCACTCCATTTCTCATCCCTTCTAAAAAATTTGAAATGAAGCTGTGTAGTGCAGTCTATTCATCTAACTCAAATACCATACTTACCATAGTTCCAATGGTATGTCTGTATGTTGAGGCAATCATTCAAGAGAAGTAATTCCTGTCCAATTCATACACCAGTTTCTTAAACATGTTCATCTGGATGATGTTATAAAACTGTGATTCAGTGAGATGTGTCAAGAACATTAAGGAGAGTTTTAGTGTAATTCTGGATAGTTTCTCCACAAATTTACCAGACTCTTTGGTTTGTAAATGTATATCAGTACATTATTTCAGAGCACTAAACTTATATAGAGCATGGTAGCTGTCCCAACAAAATATACAGTGTATACTGCTAGTCTCATGATATTAAAATGTACAAGACAAATAAATCAGGTGTATATTAATTGTAATTCTATACCCCACAAAGATTCAAGGAATCATTGCTTAATATTAGTAATGCAAATTTTCCAATGACTTTTGTATCTTACTATAAGAACGGTTATCTTAATATCACACAGGCCTGGATACAATGTATCTTCTCCTACCAGGGATCTCCCAGTCCTGTGATAGAATGGGTTGGGTTTGTCTTCTAATTTTTTTTTTTTAACTGTTGCTAAGTACTGACTCCATCATCAGATCTGGCCACTTGAATTTGTACAGACAGGCAGATTATCTGATCATGTTGTCCTCTGATAAAAAGCTTTGTATACTGGCACAATTCCTAGTGTCATAAAGAGATAAATCTTAAAATCTGAACTTACATAATATTTAGAAGTCTGACCATTTTGCTTAGTTGAATAACTTAATCGACTGGTCAGACCATTAAAATTACAAAAACAAATTAGCCAAATCATGGTTTCAGCTAGCTGGTTATGGCTCAGATTGAGAAATAGTTTGTGTCAGTAAGGCTGCAAGTGGTAGAGGAGAAACCCTTGATTATAACAAAGAGTTCTTGTTCAAGCAAACCATTAAAATCAACTAACCCTTCACTACGCAGAATATCATATTCCTTATCTGTCAGACATTGAAATTATTACTGAATGACAATAATTTAGAAAGTTCATTCAAGATACCATCAAGAAAAGTTTTGTCATAGAAGAGTCAGGCCCTGTCTTCTATTCCTAGAACACACATTCAGACAAATCTAAAACAAAAACTAGACATGATTCTATGACCTTGTTATTTCAGTGCTGGGTAGGTAGAGACAGAAGAATTCCTGGAGCCCAATAGCCAGTCAGCCCAGTAGAACTGGCTCTCTCTAGGTCCATGTGAGATCATATCTCTACAACCAAGGGTAGATTTGCGTCCAAGGTTAACAGGTGAGTTTGACCTGCCTTCATCCTCACACTCCACATTTTTTTTCGAAGCTTGTTTAACATCTTTAACACTTGTTTAATACTCTTGTAGAGTGAGCAAGACCAAATACTTCTTCACTCACATCTTTCTACTCTCTCTACTACTCTGCATATACATAACTAATAGCTATTTAATAAGCTGTTTGAAAGAAATGACCACACATCATTTATTATTGTATATATGACTGTCTCATGTAATAGTTAACCAACACATTGTAGTTGAATAGAAAAATCTTCAATTCAAATATATAGACCAAAGGACAAATACTGATATCAGTTCTTTAGTTCAATTGTAAAACAAGCTCCACAGATCCTATTTGAAAAACTGCCCTTCAATTCTGTTTAGCTGCATACATTTTTCCCAACTCAAGAAGCTCTTCTTTACCATTTTTAGGAGAGGGTAATTTTCTCTACAAAATTGTTTAGCACCTTATGCCCAAGGAAAATTGTTAGATCAAGATCAAGTAAATTACAACAGTTTCTCTCCACCTAATACCAATTTTGCTGAAAAGCAATGTTTATCTTTATTTTAGTAATATATGTTATTAAATATACTAATTAATAATGATATGTATATATTAATTGTATACTACTAAAATGTCATTGTAAGGACATTTGCTACTCTTTGCTGGAGTGTTGTAACAATATTAATTTAAATATATTTAAATGTTCTAGCACAAGTACAGACCCTAAACAAATATGTTTATTATTTTATTTTTGACTACAAAGAACACATCATATTTAATTTCATTGAAAATATGTTCTTTTCCAGAAGTTATCTCTCCTCAATTTTGCTTTGTTGTCTTTTTATCGATTCATATGTAACCCCCAGTTTTCTAACAGAATGAACTATATTTTCACATTTCTGTGCCCAATGGGTTTTTTTATCCTTTTAAATAATATCAGGAGTATGAATTTTAAAATTTAGCCATAGCCTAACCTGATTTTATTTTGAGCTTTATTCTTCCGTCTCTGGCACTCTGTTATTTGAAATTGAGCTCACTGTTTAGCATTACTTCCAGTCTTCAATGGTAACTCGCTTCGGATCTCTGGAAGACTCCACTCCCAAAACAACTTCAAGCCAACTTGTGAGTGTGGTACCCCACTATCAGGGCCTTTTAGCTACATGTCAAGTCTCCCAAGAATAACCACAATACCTTAGGCTTGTGGTACTTCCCAGGCTTGGTTTTGTACACAATCCATCTTGGAAATGAAACAGAGACTTAATTCAGTTTAGTCCTTTTAAGAGATGGAGCGAAACCTCTTTATTAGTTTTCCTTTCCCAACATGACTAGTTTTATTTCCTTTTCAAATTATTGTGTCTAAATGGACAGGGCCTTGGAATGAGATCACCAAGTCAACATTCCATTACGAATCTTTTTTTGACTGCAAGGAGTGGAAGGGGAGAAATTGAGTAGGGAATTAAGTGTGGAAATATCCCAGACAAGAGTAGACAGTGGTGCCTGATGTCAGGACAGATTTCCACCTGCAATGGCTTGGAACATTCATTTTTGATTTGGGGGATATTTACTAAGGTCTATTTAACTTTTCCAGAAGGATCTCTGTTCATTACCAAGGCTAACCTGTCCCAAGACTTTTTATAAAGCCTTTCCAGAGACAGGACAGTCAACAAAGCAGTTATTAAAAGTTTCTTTGAAGGATATCCAAACTGAACTCTTATTAGTATTAATTTGCTAAAAATTGATAGGAACTCCCCTTATTCTTAATTGTTATTTTCATTGGTAATTTTCACTTTTAAGTCTGTTATTAAGCAAAAGAAAATGGGGAATCTATTTGGGAAAATAAAAATATAAAATTTAAATAGTATTCAGTTTAATCCTGTAGTCTATGATCAGCTTCTCTTCCCTCTCCCTCTCCCTCCCCCTTCCCCTCCCCCTCCCTGTCCCAGTCCTGTCTAGTCAGTCTCCTTCTCCCTCTCCCTCTCCCTCCCTCCCTCCCTCCCTTCCCTTCCTCTCTCCCTCCCTCCCTCCCTCCCTCCCTTCCCTTCCTCTCTCTCTCTCTCTCTCTCTCTCTCTCTCTCTCTCTCTCTCTCTCTCTCTCTCTCTCTCTCTCTCCCCCCTTGCTCTCGGCAAGGTATCACACCATAGCCTGAACTTGAACTTGTAACTAGAACTTGTTACCTGTATCAGGCTGGCCTCAAACTCAAATCAATCCTATTTTCTTAGCATCACTAATATTAAGTTTAAAGTTGTGAGCTATTATACCTGGCCTTTTAAAATAAACTAATTTTATCTATATTTTTAATAAATATGCAAGTATAGATATCTATCATAAAAAGGGTATCTCCATGTTATAGTTGGCTGACAGAATGATATGCAATAATCATTCAGATAGATGGGCCTATACTTCACTTAATGAAACTAGTATATTTTTCTACAATATGGAAGTATTATAGAAGTTTCACAAGCCAAGAGTCAAGAGTCTCTACAAAGAAAAAGTATTGTTCCCAGTTAACGTACCATTGTATAATATTGCCATGTTCTCTCTATGTACTGTAGGCTGGGTTCAAGCTTCTAAACTTGTGTCTTTCCCTCAGCCAACCAAGTGGTGGAGTTATGGGTGTTCACCACCATAACTGCTACATACAAGCTTTGTAAATCAAAGAGCCAACTCAGATATCATCTTCCAAAAAACCGAAAGCTGTTAAAAGAAAACATTTCATTGAATAAAAAGTGTTCCCCGTGGTGTGGGGCTTTTAAACACTTAGCACCCAGTTGGTGACACTGTTTGGGGGAAGGTTTTGTGGTGTGGCCGGATGAACTATGTCACGGGGGATGAGTTGGAGAGCTGAAAGCCTTGCATGCTTCTAGTTTACCCTGCCTGCCTTGTGCTTGCAGTTAGAGGTATAAGCCCTTAGCTTTTGGCTCCTGTCACCATGCCTGCCACTTGTTGCCATACCTTCCTGCCATGAGGGACTCTTATCTTTCAGGAGCCTTAAGTCCAAATATGTTACCTTGGCTATGCTGTTTTAGCACAGCAATAGAAAAGTAACCAATGCAGAATGTAAGCACAAATATTGTATAGAGATTGTATACAGATATGCGATATTTATCATGAAAACCAAACATCTACTCCATTTTCTTCTGAAAGCAGGATCTTTTCAAGTTACAAATTCTGGCACTGTGTATTGTATCTGTTAGAAACCATTAGCTGTATTAATATTAGTACAGCATATTAATTCTCACCTAAGTGATTCTTTCCAATAACAAATTTGTTGACAATGAACCTTGATGTCTACATGGTCTGATATTCTGAAAAATACTTCTCCCCTCCATAAAACATGTACCAAAAATTACTTCTTCTATTGAAATATGAACTATTCCTCAGTGGAATTGACAATAGACTGCAGAAAGAATTCCATCTTCTTAGGAGGTGTTTAGTGCTCTGCTGGAAAGAAATTGTGGTGCATCCTTCTAGGAATGCTCTCTTTAACTGTGTCTTCTCCTTTACTAAGAGCTGTCTTTGTATCTGATTTGGCAATGGAGGGAGAGGCACTACCTGTTTTAGTAACCAAAATGTTGCATAGGGTTGAGTGCTACAAACAAAGATTGAGAGATATAAAACTACTCTTTTCCATTTCTCCTATTCACAGACTAGGAAAATAAGTGATCCCCACCCTTAAAAGATTATCATCTTGCTGTAAATTTAAAGGAAAGCTACTTTCATTGTAAGTGAAGTACCGCATATGCTCACAAAGATGAACATCACAAAGGAAATATTAGGAGACAGATGGCCCTATGTCACCTGTGAACAGTGGCATACATTTTTTTGTGGTATGCATACATATGTGGAAATAGTATAGACACACATAGAAAAGATCAGATAAATTCTAGTAAGTAGAAATCATACCAGTAGGAGAAATAATAAGTGAGATTTAGGAGGATTCACTTCTGTCTGAATTGTAGTGTTTCATTTCTTATGTTCAATTGTGAGCCAGAGGATTTTAATTTTAGTGTTTTTGAACTTCTCATGTATCTGAAATATCTCAAGATTAAGAAAGAAATTCATATAGAAGTGGTTAGGAATTTTGCGTGTGAAATAATGCAGATGTAAGATTAATTCTCAATTCTCCTGTGGTTTAGAGACAGTTACTTGACAGAAGATCAATTTCTTCATCCTTGGAATGTAACAGTGTTTATCTTATAAGGTTGTTTTCTAAATTAAATCAATACATATGCAGTGTTTAGCTCATTCTTGGCATGCTGTACTCAAGACATATTATGGATGTGTTTATACTTAATACACAGTGTTTTTCAGATGCTGGTACATATTTGTGCCTTTAATTTTTTCCCACCTACATGGTTGTCACAGTGTCACTGGAACCCAAGAGTCCAATCCTTCACGTTGTTAAATGGAATGAATAAGATGACCTGCCCAATCTGTTTCAAAGGATTTGTAGGAGGATGATTAAATATAATAGTATAAGAACTCATCTAAATCCTTTGAAGTTTTAAAAATTTTAAAACCATTGTATCAGATACTGTTAAATTCAGTGGTCAAAATGATCATAGTTTTTAGGATAGTGATCTAAAAATTATAATTTCTACTATATCTTCTTCACTCATAGAGCACAGGAAATAGGTAAGTACTGAGAGCTAGGGAGGGATAAGAAGGTGTTGTGACAATGCTCCAGAAACATAACCATGGATGAGAGACACATCATAAAGAGTCTTGTAGATAATATTAAGGGTTTGATTAAAAGATTCCGTGAAGAGCTTTAAGCATAAATTTATATGATCAAATCTATTTTAAATACCATTCTGCTCTAATGGCTTTGTGATGTCCAGCTTAGAATGAGCAAAAAGAGATGATGCAGGTGAATGAATGAGGAGAGGAGTTTATTAGCATAAGGTGTTTGGAAAATTGTGGGATTGAAATAACATTAAAGAAGTATATAAACTCAGGTTATTGGAAAATTAAATGCATAAATGTTTGGTTATAAATTTGGATAAGGTAATACAGGAGGAAATGCTTCCTGTTTCATTGATTTTTATATCAATTACTTCTGCCTTTAGAGGTATCTTAACTTAAAGCCCTTAACCTGTTATTTGAAAAGCAACAGATTAATCAAAGAAAGAAATGACTTCACTTGAGAGAACAACATGTATTGAGATTTTAACATCAAAGTCTCAAGAACATAATCATTCACATTATAGACATATGTTGCTTCTGCTCTCAAAGTACTCATGAACTACCATACAGGCAAGCAAATAAATAAATACATTATCAGAGATTAACATAAGTTTGAATTAGTTTCTAGTGGCTGCCACAATAAATTAACCCAAAGTTATTGGCTTTAACAACAGAAACTTGTTCTCTTGCAGGCCATCAATTTGAAATCAGTAATACTGATCAAAATAAAGAGGTGTGCCTCCAAGAGGTTCCAGGTAGGAATCTGTTATTTTCCAGCTTGTGGTGGCTCCTGACACACCTTGGTTGTGGTGTACACCATGGCAATATTTACCTTCATTGCACATGTTGCCTCCTCTTGTGTAGTAAGAGTTGCCTGGCTGCCTTTTATAAAGATGCTTGTGGTTGCATTTAGGGCCTTGGTGGATAATTCAGAATGGCTTGTCCTGTTTCTTCAATAGGTTCCAAATCCAAAGCATAAAATCTAGACACCTTCAAGGCTCTGTGGCTCTATGATGCTCTCTTGTGTGTGCGCATGCACGCGCACAGGTGTTCGTGCACATGTCTACAAAGCCCCTTATATTTTGGAAGATTTGTTACTGTATAAGACAGTGCACTTAGATTTTGATTTGAGACTTCTGAGTCATTGCTACCCATGATATATTCCACAGATAAAATGATTGGAAAAGTACAATGACGATTTACTTGTTGCCTTGATAATAATGTGGAAAGTATGAATGGGAGGGAAGACACCAAGAAAGGAAGAAAGAAAGACAGACAAAGAGAAAGAAAGAAAGGAAGGAAGAAGGGAAGATAGAGATAAAGAAAAAAGAAAGACAGACAGACAGATGCAGTCAGAGAGAGTTGGACAAACAGGCATGCATACACACACACACACACACACACAGAGAGAGAGAGAGAGAGAGAGAGAGAGAGAGAGAGAGAGAGAGAGAGAGAGAGAATAGGTCATAGAGTCACAGAACAGAGCCTTGAAGGTGTCTAGATTTTATTCTTTGAATTGGAAACCCACTAAAGGCACAGAATTATAAATGCTTGAGATTTTATTTACATGCTTAAAAAGATTATTTTAACTATAGTACAATTTTGGATAGGGATAGATGACAAAGAAAGTAGGGCATAGTGCCAAGAGCTGATAGTGGTTATAAAGGTAGGATGTCATGACTGTTGGAACAAGATGATGGAATAGAAATGGAGAGAGAGAGAGAGAGAGGACAGTGGTTATAAAGGCAGGATGTCAGGATTGTTGCAACTAGATGATGGATATAGAAATGTAGAAGCAGGGGAAGGCTGAGTTGATTGTTAGTACAGAAACAATTGGGAGTTAGACTAAAGCTATAAGACAAAGATAAGCAAGGCATAATAGATACTTAGACAGTTATGTGTATAATTATGTTATAAACTGTCAAAAGAAAGGACGACTGATGAGGAAATCTGTCTTGGGAAAATGAAACTGGAGATGACCATAAGGCTTTGAGTCAAACTGTCAGGTAGGCAGCTGGGTTAAAGAGATTTGAAAAAAAAAAGATATGCTCCAAAAATCTAAATGAAGAGGTATAGCCTACAGAATTGAGGGTAAAAAAGTAAGTATATGTGTTGAGAAACTCGGCAACTTAAGGTGACAGTCTACAATATTCAGATAGCTCCTATGACCTGGGAGCAAATACGGAATAGTCTAGCAGGGCTTCCCCTTCTCTGACATTATCTGGGGAGCCTGACACCCCCACCATCTATCTTAGGAAGGTTATGTAGCCCTTGGCAAACCTACAAGTTCAACTTCCTCTTTCCTGCTGAGAACCTGCACAACGAGTACCTGGATTGCTAGAACGCCTCTCTATACAAGTGAGGCGTGCACAATATGTTAAGCCCTGGCCAGTAATTTTACCTTCACCCTGAAATCTCCTTCCTACTCTCCTAATATGTATATAGCCCTGGTCACCATGAGTCAAGTCTATGTGTACTAGCTATTTCATAGAAGATTATCTGAGAGAGCTGTCTCATTGAGTATTATCTAAAAGACCTGTAATACTAAAATCCTTGGAGAAGCCTTCTTTAGAGAAGCCCCAGCCACACCCCTTGGCATTCACTTCCACCAGAAAAGTATTTTTCAGATCCCACCTGTTCAAGACTCCACTTCATCCTTCTAGCCCAGTGTGCAGCAATGGCACCTAAACACCTGGCAGAAGAAACGCAGGACACAGAACCATAGCTACCAACACACAACATAGAGCCAACACACAAACCATGTATAATGAAGAGAGATGAAAGATTGGGGATATGGTTCAGTCTCTGAAAAAGTGGTTCCCATAAAAGCATGAGGACCCAAGTTCAGATACCCAGAACCCACATTAAAAAGATGAATACATTCACACACTTCTCTAAGGCAAAGAGAAAAGGATCCCTGGAGCTCACTGACCAGACAGCCTACCTGAATTTGTGATTTCTAGATTCAGTGGTAGGCCATGTCTTAAAAAATAAGGTATAGAGCATTTAAGAATAACACCCAGTGTCAGTCTGTGACCTCCATACCACGTATACACATGTGCATATACGCTTGCTTATACACAGGCATAGCTCCTCATGAATGTCAATAGAAACATATACCTTCCCAAACACATACAAAGGCAGATATACAGGAATGGAAGGAAGGAAGGAAGGAAGGAAGGAAGGAAGGAAGGAAGGAAGGAAGGAAGGAAGGAAGAGGATAAAGAGTTCAAGTCACAGCCTAGGAATATTCAAAAGCTCAGAAAATGGGTAAGCGGAGGGAAGGAGGAGGGGCCAATAATAGAGAAAAATACGCAGAAATGGATATTGTTACGAGAGTTGAGAGAAGGGACTGAAACTGTTCCTTTCAGAAGATTACAAGAGAGGAGACATGGAGGTCACTGCTGCCTCTGACAAGAGCCGTCTCTGGGGAATGGTGGGTCTGAAGCCAGGGTGCACGGTAAAGTTAATGGGAAAACCAGAGGGGGATGTATACGTGAAAAAAATGGAAACAAAACACAAGCAATCATTTAAGTATTTTCCTGAAGAAGGAAAAAGACATAGAAATAGAACCAGCCAAGGAATTTACAATAGGCAAGGTGAAATTCTGTGACACAGAGAGAGCGTACCCTCGTCAGCTCTCACCGTGACTTCCATGAATGAAGTCAGTGAATGAAGTCAGGACAGTTGGAGGTTGCAGCCGCCTTTGACTTCCCCTGCCTAGATTTTCACTCCTGCTTTAGAGTTCTCTTGGGGGGAAGAGAGCTCTTTCTAAAGAACTGGCTTGTCTATGTCTGTTTGAGAGGCATGGCAGCACCTGCTGACAGGGCATCCTCTTTCTATGTGAGAAGTCTTGATTTTAACCTATGAGTTAAGAGGGGCCATTATTCCTGTTTCATGCTTGCGAAGTGAAGGATTAAAAAAAAAAGTGTATGAGGATAAGTGAACAGGTTGGGGAGATGGTACAGTTTGGTCAAGTGTTTGCCACACAATCATGAGGCCCTAAATTCAGATCCACAGCACCCACATACAAAATGAAACAAAGAAACAAGCACGCAAGCAAAAGCTGAGTACAGTCATACACTATTTTCTCAGAACACGTTCCAGGAGTTATTAGGGGAGAGGAGAATGCTACAGAGCGGTGGCTCTCAACCTTTCTAGTGCTGGCCGTGACCATTTGATGCAGTTTCTAATGTTGTGGTGACCTCCAGCCACAAAACTACTTGCATCTCTACTTCATAACTATAATTCTGCTACTGGTATGAATTGTCAGTGTAAATATCTGATTTGCAGGATATCTGGTATGCAACCCTTGTGAAATGGCCATTCGATCCCCCATGGTGTTGTGACCCACAGGTTGAGAACTGCTGCTGCTGTGAATGATTGAAAACTTTGGCCTCTAAACTCCAGTTTAAATTATTGTACTCTTCTGACATTTGACAAAGATAATACCAAGGTTTGAGTAAGTGCCTAGGCACTTATACATTAAAAATGTATCTCAGTCTACTACATAGTTATGAAGAGGAAGACATATCAATGTGGATTTATTTTTTGAAGAAATGATATGTTTGATATGATATGTCACTTTATAACCTTGTGATCAGAGGACAGGATAAGGTTTGTAAGCATCAATTCTTGTGTTCCCAGGGTTTACCTTGAAAGTTCTTCTGGGAAAGAAAGCTGGTCTTTCCCTCCCCAGGAGGAAGAAGCATGTTTCAAAGAGTTCTGGAAAAGTGAAGTTTAAGGTGATTAAAAAAAAAAAGCCACAAATGCATAGAGTCATAGAATCAGATCAAACACTGAGATCTGTAACCCATTATCAAAAGTCTTCCCTGAAAACCAAGTGAAACATGACTTGATTTTAAAAGTTAAAATAAAGTGGAGCATAAGTCCATTGTTGCAGCCACAGGTCAAAATAAGGTCTTGATAACAATGTTCACAAAGCTGTGACATGGCAGAGCCCCAGAGGAGTATGATTAGGACTTGTAGTTAAGAGACAGCTGCCCCGTGGGGCCACATTCTGACCCATGTGCATACTGAGATGGTTGAAAACCTTTGTAATCTTGGGTGAACTTAGCAACACAGCCATCCCTAGTGATTTAAAAAAAAAAAACCAAAAACCCCAAGGAGAGTATTAATTCCAAATTTAGCTCCAGCCTCCATCAACCTGGTCATAAGAGAATAATCCATTTATGTTTTGGATACAAATAGTTCACAGTGTGCTTCTGTCTTGGGAAATTAAATGACGAGTGTGGAGGAAGTCTCATTATAACTTGCTTCTGAAATGGGTGTGACATTCATCTTTTATCCTAACTATACATTTCTCCCAGCCTAATTAAAAAATATTAGCATACAACCCTATAGGCAGAACAACAATATGAACTAACCAGTACCCCCAGAGTTCATGTCTCTAGCTGCATATTTAGCAGAAGATGGCCTAATCGGCCATCATTGGGAAGAGAGGCCCCTTGGTCTTGCAAACGATATATGCCCCAGTACAGGTGAATGCCAGGGTCATGAAGTGGGAGTGGGTGGGTAGGGGAGCAGGGACAGGGGGAGGGTATAAGGAACTTTTGGGATAGCATTTGAAATGTAAATAAAGAAAATATCTAATAATAATAATAATAAATATTAGCATACAAATATTAGCCATTACTGATTTTTTGAGAAATTTCAATTTTGTTATCCCTTCCCCAAACTAACCCAGCCGAGAACTCTCCTTTCTGCTTTCACACCATGTATGTCCTTTTGTCCCCATTATCCCTTCTCAGCATCTCTTGTTATCCTCTCCTGGACTCCTGTCTAGTTTCACAGCCCAGACTCACACTCTCTTAACATCTCATTTATATTCCTATAAGCATTAAGAAAGAAATCCATATATGAGAGAGAAAATGAATTTTTGTCTTTCTATTTGAATCTTCTCACTTAATATAATACTTCTCACATCAACGCATCTTCCTGAAAATTTCATCATTTCAGTTTTCTTTATAGCTGAGTGTAATTCCACTGCAAAAGTTTGAATATTCCACTATTCTGTTGATGAATGTCTAGGCTGGACACATTCTCTTGCCTTTGTGAATGGAGCAGCAATAAACCTAAGTGGGTAAGTATCTCTGTGGCAGGGTATAGAGTCCTTAGGTATAAACCAAGGAGTAGTATGGCTGTACCGTCAAATATTCTAAGTCTCCCTAAGATGCTCCTGGTTAGTTTATCTAAAGTGCTGGGTTGAGCAATGCTTAGAAGCATGGTTGACTATAAGGATACAGTGAGATTAATGTTTTTCTGTTGTTTTGGTTTTAATTTTTGGTTGAACAGCATCCTCAAATGTCAACTTGACTTTCTGATTCTGCCCTGAAAGCTACAAACTCTGCTCGTAAGCAGAGCTGTTGTAACACAACTATCCATTTCTTAACTGGTAACACGAAAAGCCTGTCGTCTTTCTACAACACTTGAAAGGGAAATTAGAATACCCAAGATACATTATGCAAAACACAAGAAAACCAAGAAGGATGACCATCGTGTGGATACTTCATTCCTCCTTAGAATAAGGAACAAAATACTCATGAAAGGATATAGGTACAGAGACAAAATTTAGAACTAAGATGAAAGGATGGACTATCCAGAGACTACCCCATCCAAGAATCCATCCCATCATCAGCCACCAAACCTAGATACTAATGCACATGCCAGCAAGATTCTGCTGAAGGGACCCTGATATAGTGGCCTCTTGTGAGGCTATGCCAATGCCTGGCAAACACGGAAGTGGATGCTCACAGCCAACTATTGGATGGAACACAGGGCCCCCAATGGAGGAGCTAGAGAAAGTACCCAAGGAGCTGAAGGGGGCTGCAACCCTGTAGGTGGAACAACAATATGAACTAACCAGTACCCCCTGAGCTTGTGTCTCTAGCTGCATATGTAGCAGAAGATGGCCTAATTGGCCATCATTGGGAAGAGAGGCCCCTTGGTCTTGCAAACATTATATGACCCAGCACAAGGGAAGGCCTGGGCCAAGTAGTGGGAGTGGGTGGGTAGGGGAGCGGGGGGGGGGTATAGGGAACTTTCAGGATAGCATTTGAAATGTAAATAAAGAAAATAATAATAATAAAAAAATTTAAAAAAAGAAAGGGAAATTAGTCTTGCAATATGATTGTAATCTCTAATTGTAGGCATGAAGCTGGATGCAATGAACTCAGAGCCCTGTGGGGCAGATCATACATTCTCTCAATCTCTAGAGTCTCTTGCTTCCCACTGATTTCTGTGGCTCAGCTGGCATCTCTTTGGGAAGAAGTCAAGATGAGCAGTGAAGAGGAAGTGAGATGGTGGGGGAAGGCATCACAACTAGGAATGGTCTCCTAATTGCTTGCCCTCAAGGGGCTCTTTGTTTGTTGGCTTTTCTCTCATTCCCAGAGAGAGCCCTGTGGAGCATCATCCATCAGACTCCAGTTTCAACAGTGGTTTCATCTGAGGAGTGACCTGTCAAAAGCCAGTGGAGTGAATGCAAGTGAAATGGAGCAGATGTTTGGAAATGCCAGGAAAGCAGAGGCTGTACTTCATTACATGACCAGATTCTGTCAGAGGCAAGCCAGAAGGCCAGGGATCTGATCTGTCCTGGTGCCTTGGCAGCCGGAGCTTAGACCATGAGGCAAGACACCAGAGTTCAGGGCAAGCTGTGCTTTATTGGAGCCCCAGTGGACAACTAAATCCCACTGAAAATTGAGGTAGAAGAGATAAAATAAGATCAGTTCCTTCACCAGCCAGAAGAGACACTACAGCCTTCCCTTTGAGTTCTTCTCTTATAATTCTAGACAAGATTATATAGAGGACCCAAAGGGCTCTAATAAACCATGAACCATGGAGTCCTAGCCCATATGACTGAAAATATCAGTTACAATTCAGGAGACAATTCCCTGAATCAGTTTGCCCTGACTTCTATGTTCTTTGATGTATCTAGGGGGTAGTTCTTCTTTTGTGTATGTACCTTTCAAATAATAGATTTATAATTTTAAAAAAGATTTATTTATGTAGGTACATAGCATTCTACTTGTATGTATGCCTGCTCACCAGAAAAGGGAATCAGATCTCATTACAGATGGTTATGAGCTACTATATCGGTGCTGGGAACTGAACTCAGAACCTCTAGAAGAGCAGTTGGTGCTCTTAACCTCTGTGCCATCTCTCCAGCCCCCAAATTTATAAATTTTAGATACTTTTGTTTTTCAGGCTAAAGCATTCGGGAATAAAGCAAATTTTCTGAGATGTAGAGGAAACACTAAACACAGAGGGAGCGGTATGTCCCTAAAAGACCCTATCAGTGTGATCTGGACTGTCAACCCAAAATGAAATAATAGAAAACAGCCAAGAATAAATCCTAAGGAGGAAGTTAGTACAGTCATAGTTACAGGAGTGTAGAGTGCTGACTAGACAGAACAAATCGATGCTGATATAATGAGGTACAACAGAGGCTAGTTCCCACTATTGAATTGACCATCCTTCCAGTGAATAAAGGCAGAATGCTTTTAATTATTTGCCCTTCTCACAATGGTGTAAGAACTGAAATAGGAAAATCATCTCCTAATGGTTATTTAATTGACAGCAACCCTAACAACTCCCTTCTTGGGCTGGAAACTGTGGGGTGGAAAGAGTGGCTAGGGACATTAACTCAACCGACCAGACCTCCAAGAAATTCTGCATGTAAATTATGCTTTGTCTTACAAGCATGAGAATAATCTGATTTGTTAAGTTCCAAGGTTACTAAAACCTGAAATAGTATCTTGTTCATTTTAGTGCTTGGCAGTTTGTCTAATATGTGGCTTGCCAATCTATAAACACTGGAAAATGGGGCTCACTGAGACTAGATGTACTAATCTCCTGCCCGAAGAATTTGTGTACCACACCCATCTGCTTATCCCTCACAGTTTTACTGGGGAGACTCATAAGAATCTTGCAGGTACAGGTCGATATCACTTCTCGAAGTCTCCTCTCACCTTCACTCACTTCCCTTCCCAGTTTGGTCACTAGGTTCCCAGAGGAGAACACCTTTTCTTCATCCTTGTTAAGACATACCTGTGACTTCTCTGTTTCCCCTACAGCATCATGCACTTGAGGCTAAGAATGCTGTCCTGAGCTTACATGCCTACTCCATTGAGCAGCCCAGTGAATGTTCACTATCATAACAAATACCTGCATGGAAGAAGTAACAGTAAAGATAGGGGTTATGGAGTTATGGATGAGGCTGTTAATGCCTGTGCTTTAAGATTGTTTTTACCCTGTTTTGGGCAGTGAGAGTCATCTCATCTACATTCACCTGGGAGGCTTCATCTGAGTGATTTGCAAGAAAGAGGTGTGATCATCAGGGTGTTTATTGGACCGTCTTCTCCCATCACATCGGCTGTTACTTCACATAAGTGGGAAGCTGGGCAGGTTACAGCATACCAGAGTCTTCCCGCTGTGGCTCCTTCACTTCAATCCAATTGGCTGCTGCGTATTGGCTTTTCCAAGTGCGCATTCACTGCTGCACTTGGCTTAACAAAAATCTTTACTACCAACTCTATGATTGGATTTCTCCTGTCTCCACAACTTACATGAAAGGACCGGAGTTATATAACTTGGAGGAGGTCAGGCCAGGCTAGTGCCATGGATCGTTTTTTTGAACTAGGAAGCTCACAGGCTGTGGCAGGCTGCCGTTCTCTCAGATGCCTTGGAGGTCTCAGTTCATTATGTCCTGTCAGCAAGGAATGAGTAGGGGAAAAATGTCTTCTAACTTTGGGTTCCTATCAATTTCTTGGGAAATAAATGCCAGCTTTTTTATAACTCCTCAATTATTAGCCATGCCAGCTTGCTGAGTAAGTTAGTACACATTTGAAAGCAGCTGCTGTATCAACAGTGGTTAGAAGGAAACTGAATCATCCACAAGGTCAGGTGGAATTTACCATTACCTTCTCTCTGCTGTCATTCCCTCGTTTGTTTTCTAAAAGGTGTGGCGGTGCTCTTTTCTCTGATGTATCTTTGTGCAAAGTTTTTTTTTTTTTTTTACTTTATAAAAGTATGTTTTATTTCTAGACCTTGCCTCCACGTTCCCTTCAAGTTCCCTGAAATTCTTCCAAGTAGGGTCAATGGCTATCTTTAGCAACTGGTGAAAAATTCTAACCCACAAATGCCCAAGGACAGAAAGCCAATTGATTTAATTGGGTTCTCCTGTGGTCTGGATGTTTGTATTCCACCAAAACTCACATGTCAAAACTGATCTCTTATGTGATGGTGTTTGGAGGGGGGGGGGATCATTAGGGATGGCAGATCATGAGATGTCTACTCTCAAAATGGGATTAGTGCTCCTACTAAGAAGCATGAAACCCTCCCTTGTCAAAGTGCATTTGTCGTGAGGAATGGCCACCTAGAGGAAGGGTGCCATCAGCATGTATCAATTGCTGACTTGGTTTCATATGTCTATCTTTAAAATTGTGGGAAAAAAATGCTTGCTGTTTATAAATTTCCAAAATTTATGTTAAATTAGTTCCCCAAAGATTAGTTTCACAGTAGACAAGGAATGAGAAGGTAGGATAAAGCAATGTTTGCTTCCATTAACTCTAATCTAATGTTTCTGAACTGTAAGATGCTTGTGGAAATTCTAGTCTCCTATGCTGGCTAATGCTCCACAAATTGCTGCATGTCTTAATATTAAATCTACTTGGAGCATAACACTCCCAAAGTCCTCTATATGTTGAGCCACCAAGAATCTCATCAAACTGGAATCTTTGGAATCCTTAAAGATGCGTTGCCACAGAGACAGGATTCACTGTTTTAGCCTCATCTAACCCAGGGATGGGGTTAGGGGATGGAAGTTAAAATTCCTGATCACAAATTGATATTTTTAGTATTTAGATACTCTCCAAAGTTGCTTTGTTAGGGAAACTGAAATATATTCTGATCACCCACAAGATTCCAAGGAGTTTTGGAACTTTGTGACAGGAATCTGCACCAGAGACCAAATATTGAGACAAAAGATTCTATTTTTTTTTTTTTTTTTTTCCGAGACAGGGTTTCTCTGTGTAGCCCTGGCTGTCATGGATCTCACTCTGTAGACCAGACTGGCCTCGAACTCAGAAATCTGCCTGCCCCTGCTGGGATTAAAGGCATGCGCCACCACTGCCCGGCAAGAGACAAAAGATTCTTCTTACACCACTGTCTACAAAGATTGTAGGAATTATATCTCAGGATTTTTGGACTGAAACCAAATGTATGTTTTTATATTATGTTAGAATAGCAAGAGGAAGGTAAACAAGAAACCAGGGGTCCCCCCCCAATATGCTGTTATCTTTACTTAGTTTCTCAAAATAGTATTCATCCCCACTTCTTGTTTTTATAGCATTTACATTTCTTATTGCTGTGGTAAAAAGCAGAGAAAAATCATTTAAAGGAAGAAAAGATTTATTTTGGTTCCTGAGTTGTGAGGAGTTTCATTTTATTAGCAGCTGGATATCCAGGTCAGAAACACCTTGTAGAATAGAGCAGCTTGTTTCATGGTGGCCAGGAAGGAAAGACAGAGGAATGGGGGAGTGTGCGGTGAGGGCACAACATTAACAATATGTCTATGTTCTAAAGTTTAAGCCACCCAGCATAGTATAGCTACCAACTTGGGATTAAGCACTCAACACACAAGTTTTGGGTTACATTTTATGTTGAAACTATAACACCCACAAAGATAAAGTCAAAAGTGATTTCATATTCATTTTTCAGGAATGTGTGGACATGATGGGAATCGTGGCATAAATATCCTGTCGATAATGCTGACTTAACTTCAGCCTATGTCTCCACATTCTGGGGATGACTGACAGAGGAACTAAGGGAGAGAAACAACTCATGGTTATTATCTATTTCGGATACATAAAAACACATTTGAGCTACATGCAGCACTCTTTCATCAGTTCAATAGGGCTTCTTCCAGGAAAGGGTCCTCTCCTATTGAGTTCTGTCTTCCAGAACCTGGTGTTTATTATATGCTTAATAAATACTTGATGATTTATTGTTTATACAGATCCTCTTAGTTGAAAATTATATTTAAATAGGGACTCTAAACATTTGAATATTGAATTTAGAAAATACCAGAAACTTTCTTGAACTCTATTTAAATTGTTTTTTTCTTTTTATTTTAAATAAGAATTAATTGTGAGAGGCTCTCTGTTCCTCAAGAAATTAAATTAAATAATTAATATACGTGAAAGAACTTTAATGAGTCCATGGGAAATGTCTTTTAGTTTTCTAGAACGATAGTGGGATTTTTCATAAATGAAATAATTGTCATTACATGCCTTGATCCACTCAAGATCATCCCATGGATGCCTTTGCTTCTGAATTAATTGCAATTGTCATTTCCTTTTGTCTCTTGGAAGAGCCCCAATTTGGACAAGAGAAGATTGTTTCTCTTTAACTCTTAAGGACAGGAGATGAAAATATAGTCCCAGCATGCTCATCTGTGTTCTAAGACCAGATGTTTACAAACGCTGAGGTCTCAGGAAGGTGAGCCTTATTATTTAGCTACAGCATCTCCAAGTAGCTGTTAGACTGTTTCATTCTGTCTTCCTTGTCATGGACAATTGATATCTGAGTGTCTTTTCTTACAGTATTATCAGTATGTGCCATTCCATGATTTGAATACATGTCTACTATCTCTCTCACTCTTTGACACTTACACAGAAGTATCTTTAATAAAAGGCTGTGTTTTAGTCACAATTGTAACCCTACTGTGTAGATCAATGCCTAATACATATTAGAAGGGCAATAAATATTATTCTGGCTGTCTAACTGAAGCGAAAACCAAGTATTAGTGCTTAAGAAGACAGGCAATAATGACATAAGCATTCACTCTTCCACTATGGCCTAACTAAGCTGAAAGGGGTCAAGTGGCTGACAGGCAATTTGGCTGAGTAGTGGACAAGAGTCTTTCAGGTGCAAAAAATTATAAACCAAAGTTAGAATAATAATGAGTCTACATCCTACAGAAATAACCCGTCCTTCTTTTTTTCCCTGGGGATGGGCATACTTTCTTCTTGATATTTTCCCTTAATTGGAAACCCTGTGTGAGCTAGACCACTTTCCAGTGAGGGTTTTTTTTTTTTTTTTTTTTGAATGTGGTAATATCATGACACCATATAAAATTCAGCATATGTTCCCATCTGAAATGTTAATAAGATTACTTTCTCCTCAAAGAAATCTTCTTCTGTCACTAGTAATTGGCAAGAAAAGTCCGTGTAGTTTCCTCTTGTTTATTGTAGTAGCTGAAGGGAAATGGAGGGAGAATCTATGCCTAAATCTGCATGATGTTCTTCCTAAAAATGTTTTTGTAGCACCACCCAATATCAGACCAAAGAGAAAAAGATAGTCAGCATTTACTTCATAGATATGTGGTATAGCTGAGTCCCCGTAGTGGACATTGGTACTGTGAATTTGTACAATCTAGGTGTGGAGGTTCAAATGAGAATGGTCTCATATATTTGAATGTTTAGCCACAAAGGAGTGGGGCTCTTTGATAATATTAGAAGGTATAGCCTTGTTAGAGAAAGTATGTCACTGGGGTGGGCTTTGGGTCTTTCAAAAGCCCCCACTTAGGCCAATGTTTTTCTTTCTTTCTCTAGGCCTGTTGGTAAGGATGCCACACTCAGCTACTGCTCAGTCATTATGTTCTCTGCCATGATGATCATGGACTAACTTCTGCAACTGAAAGCCAGCCCCAATTAAATGCTTTCTTTTATAAGAGTAGCTGTGGCCATAGCGTTTCTTCACAGCAAAGAATAGTGACTAAGAAATTATGTTAAATTGTACGCTGTCCACAGGAGAAGCTGATATCCAACTTGGTTATTTTACTATAAATTATGAGACTCATAAAAGCATATGTGTTAAATGGAGTTTAAAAAACTAGGGGAATAGCTGAATGAATAGTGTGGGTTTAAAAATATTCTACATATTTACTTTTGTTCTCTTTCCCTATAACTCCTGTGTTCAGGTCTTGCCAGGTTTAGACTAGAAAAGAAGTCACACTTCTATTAATATCCAAATTACATTACCAAGATCTAGTAGGAAGTTAGTTTCCTGTGTTGTCTTCTAGTTATTTCTCAGAACATCCAAGAGAGATTTACCCCTGATGGTTTCAAGGAGATCTGTTAGCTACTGCCTTTCTTATTGTTTTTGTTCTGATCCAATAATGACTACTTTCTATCATCTCTAAGAGTCACTTTGAGAAAGTATATACTCTTTATGAGAAATTCATCTTCCAAACTAATAGAAGATTGATGTATCAGTGTGTCTTGATCACAACTGAGTCATATTTCCTGATGTTTATGATTTGCTTTATGAGTTCTGGGCATGATCCAATGGCTTGTATTGGCCAAAGAGTTATTACTGAACATGATTCAAATAGGACCTACTCATCTACTTCTATAGGATGTTCTTCTGGAAACCAATGTCATGAATGAAATCTCAAGAATGTTCTCAAGTCTTCCATGATGCCAAAGTGAGGTTAGATAGTGACCTTGTAAAGGTGACTCTGGATAACAACTAGTTCATTCTTTTTCTATAAACAGCTTCTCTGATTTCATTAGTTTCCCTATGAAAATTTTAGATTAAATGAAGATTCTTGCAGCAATTTAAACAATTTGTGTTATTGCTATAAAAGTACCCTTCAATTATAACCACATCTTAGACCTATTGTTGCTACCCTTTATAGACAACCAGAATGATGGATTGGGTCTAAAAACCATCTAATGTGCCTCCCTCTGTGTTCTATAAACTACTAGGAGGCCCAGACATGCTGGGCACACAGTGATGAAGCTGGAATAATGTCCTATAGACAGAGTAGCCAGAGAAACTGCCAACTTGCTGTTGGCCTCTTTGGAGCCAAATCACTCAGGGGCTGAACAACTGTACTTCATGCATCATTTGATACTAATTATGCAACCGAAGAGGACTGAAGCATTTCATTTTTTGGCAAAGCACATAACATAATATAGGACAACAAGCATCCCTGAAACATCCATGGAGACATTATTTTTGGGACAGTACCAGTTGGTTCCTATCTATAAACTCTTCTACCTTGATGTTCTCATTTTAAACACTTCGTAGGAAGAGTGATAGAAGCAAGCTACGACACCAGAGGGACATACGTTTTTCTACCCGTGCCAGACAAAACCCCTGGAAACTTCATTTCTCCTCCCCAGTTTCCATGAAGTTGACAAAGGAAAGCAAAGGTGGAGATAAGAATCCTATTAAGTTTTAAATCAGTGAAAATGTTTGAGGTTTTTATTTCTGAGGGGCCAACAAATAGTACTTTGTTGGTGGGTAAGTTCTGAATGACTAGAAATCAATGACTAGGGAAGGAGTAACCTGTGGAGGACAGACTTCAAGCTCCTAAGAAATGGAGCCTAGCACAAGAGCTTGTCCTCCCAGAATTTGCCTCATCTAAGCTCATAGTCTCACAGCATGGGGCATGGTTATGGGGCATGGTTACTCTGCCCTAGTAGAGCAACAGAATGCATGTGCCAAAGGGAAGGATTAAAAAAAAAAGCACTCCTAGGAATGCAGTTCTTCACTGGGCTTCAGCTAAGTGTGACTTTTAGGACCAGTGGTTGTGAAGCAGCGGCTCTGAAGTAGCTTCCTCCACGGGGAAGGATCATCAGAGTTTAGGAAGGATTATGCTTTAGGATTTTCTATGGCTGTTTGATTTCAGCTTTTAAATACCCAAACAAATGAATGGAAAGGGCAGCAGAATATTGACAGCTTGCTTTTCAAGTTGACAGTTTCTATCTCAAAAGAGCTAGTAGAAAGCACTTAGCCTTAAATAGGACATCTGTATCATACCCCTCCCTGAAAAGCTTTGGGATCTAAAGGAAGAAGAGGATGGATGATGGTAAGAGCCAGGGGTGGTTGAGGATTCCCAGGAAACAGCTTTTTCCAGATACAACAAGGCTGATGCACACATAAGCTCACAGAGACTGACACCACACGCTAGATCTGCACAAGTTCAAACTAGCTAAGATCTTAGAAGAGAGGAGTGGAGTGGGTATAAAGTCTCCCTCCTAACCAAGAAGCTATTTTCAACTGATGGTTGCTGGAAGGACAACCAGTTTTCTTCAGTGGAGTGAAACTGAGTATATTCCTAACATTCCAAGCAAGGCTGTATATTACTCAGGAAAAGTTGAATGAAACAAAACAGAATCCATGTTTTATTGTTTTTCTGTCTGCCTGTCTGTCTTTTCCTCTTTCTCCCCCTTCCATTCTCTCTCTTTGTTGCTTAGACAGGAAATATATATGAATATTCCATGTACTCATAGATATTTTGGTTTTTCTCAAAAACCTGTTCCAGAAGTCAGGGTTCCAAAGGTAGGGTATCACATAAAACCTCTAGTTTCTTCCATTTCTGTTTTTAGATATTTTCTTTATTTACATTTCAAATGCTATCTTAATGCACTTAGATGCCATCACTGGAATTCAGTGACTGAATGTTATGGCCATAAGCTTATTACATGGGCTGAGAGGAACAGATCCATTAACTGTGGGTGCTACAGAAACACTTCTGTAATTCTTCATTCTTCAGTGAACGGCTTCCCACATCCATGTAATGTGTGCTGTGTTTTGGTATTATGAGCTTCCTTTAACTTACTTTCCCTTTGTCATGTTTCTGTACTTTAAACATTTTGTAATCCACACAATACAAATATGGACATATATAGGGTACTCTGATATTTCAATAAGTGAATATAATGAATCATACTAACTGATTATCCATCAGCTCAAACATTTATCATTTCATTTTGTTGGAAACACTCAAAATAATCTCTACTGGTGGCTTTACATTTTGTTCTATTTATTTTTTATTTTTTCATACAATGTATTTTGATCACATTGTTTCCTTTCTCAGAGCATCCTCAGAATCCCCTCCCTACTCACAATATTTCAGATTATTTCTTTCTCATACAGGAAAGACAAAAACAAAGTAAAACCAGAAAAACATGGAGAGAGTGGGGATATATATATATATATATATATATATATATATATATATATAGAGAGAGAGAGAGAGAGAGAGAGAGAGAGAGAGAAGAGAAAGACATTCACACATGCATATGCATACACAAACAAATCCCTTTCTTAAAATATAACATCAACAAAAACAATGATTCTGTGAGAAGCAACATTTGTTGGGACAAATTAATCTAGTCTTGAGGCCAGAAAAGACAAAAGAAGAAAGTGTAATGGGGATGCCTGTGGAAGAAAGAGAACTAGAAAGGCCTTTATGGTTTATGACATAAGGCTTTTAAAAATCATGACATATGACATTTAAATTAAGTCAATAGAAAACAATCAGAATAACTCCATTTGGCTAAACAGAGTTCCAGGTAGATAACATTTGATGAGATTTATTAGAGAGTGGGAACCAAGGGATGTTCCCTCCATGCATTGGCAAGAAATTAGCACAGTTATTCTAAGACCATTTCTTCTCTCACCAAAGTCAGAGGAAACATTAGAGATTCTGAAGATAAAATAAGGACATTTTAAAGTCCAAGATTGGTAATGCAATAGAATAATGGAAGGTACTGGAAATATACTTGCATAATTTTGCCTAGAGTCAATATACCTGGTAGAAAAAAAAATCACAAAAATATCTCTGGGAAAAATATCTCTGCAAATCTATTTTAAAACAATGTCACAAATGTCCAATGCAGCTAAGTCACTTGTGCAGCTTGTGGATTGCCAAGTGCTCAAAGAGATGCACATCACCCAGGCAAAGATGACACAGGAGCCAAACAGCATCGCATTAGTGGAAACAAACAATATTCATGCAGTAGCACTGAGCTTGGAAAGTGATACAAATGCATCATTTTACTTATTTCTCACATATTCCTTGGGGGGGGTAGAAGAATGAAACAATATTTTTATTCTTCTAGGAAGAAGAGAAAAATGAGGCACAGGAAGGTTAAATAACTTGTCCATAACAAATAATTAATAAAGAGCAGTGTAAAATAAAAAAGTTGGATCTTCTGACTCATCGTCTGATGGTCATTCCAAAAACAAATTCACAGGTTCAATTCAACTAACCTTTCCCTGGGGCACTTCAGGTTTGTGAATTCATTAAAAAAGATTTTTTTACCATACTAGCTGGTTATACGTAAGCTGTTCTGTTCTAACCCCCCACTAGTAAGGAATTTGGGATGTTTGACCTGGAAAATAAATGAGTTCCCTTATCAAGGGAATGGGGAAGGGAAAAGTTACAACTGTGACTTGCTAGCACTCATTGTAATACTCAGAAGAGCACTCTGGCTTTGCACAGTAATAAATATAATGAAGAGAAGGATTAAAATTACCTTTGTTCCTGGGGCCCACAACTTTAATAAGCATCAGGCTATTATGAGATGTTTAGAAGATGCCAAAGTAAAATATAAACATTAACTTTACATGATAATGTAGCTTGACAACTACCATTTGTCTATCAAGCAAGCAAGCAAGCAAGCAAACAAACAAACAAACAAGTTACATAAAACTAAAGAACTCCTTAAAATTCGCTTTTTTTTATCTCTTTTTTTGAATTGAATATTTTCTTTATTTACATTTCAAATGTTATCTCCTTTCCCGGTCCACCCCNCCCCCACCCCCCACCCTCCCACCCCCCTCTCAGAAATCGCCTTTCCCATCCTCCCTCCCTCTTCTTTTATGACAGCATTAACCCACTAAGCCACCCATTCCTGCCTCCCTGCCCTCACATTCCCCTACACTAGGGCATCTAGCCTTCACAGGGCCAAGGGTCTCTCCTCCCATTGATGTCCTACAAGGCCATCCTCTTCTACATATGCAGTTGAAGCCATGGGTCCCTCCATGTGTACTCTTTGGTTGGTGATTTAGTCTCTGAGAGCTCTGGGGGGGCAGGGGGTCTGGTTGGCTAATATTGTTGTTCTTCCTATGGGATTGCAAACCCCTTCAGTTCCTTCAGTCCTTTATCTAACTCCTTCATTAGGGACTCCATGCTGCTCAGTCCAAAGTTGGCTAGGAGCATCAGTCTCTATATTTGTGAGGCTCTGGCAGAGCCTCTCAGGAGACAGCTATATCAGGCTCCTGCCAGCATGCACTTCTTTGCATCCACAATAGTGTCTGCTTTTGGTGGCTGTATATGGGATGAATACCCAGATGGGGCAGTCTATGGATAGCCTTTCCTTCAGTCTTTGCTCCACACTTTGCATCCATATTTGTTCCTGTGAGTATTTTGTTCCCCCTTCTAAGAAGGACTGAAGCATCCACACTTTGGTCTTCCTTCCTGAGCTTCATGTGGTCTGTGAATTGTATCTTGGGTATTCTGAGCTTTTAGGCTAATATCCACTTATGGCTGAATGCAAACATGTGTGTTCTTTTGTGATTGGGTTACTTCACTCAGAATGATATTTTCATATCTATTCACTTGCCAGAGAATTTCATGAAGTCATTGTTTTTAATAACTGAGTACTACTCCATTGTGTAAATGTACCACATTTTCTGTATCCATTCCTCTGTTGAAGGACATCTGTGTTAATTCCAGCTCTGGCTATTATAAATAAGGTTGCTATGAACATAGTGGAGCATGTGTCCTTGTTTTATACTGGAAAATCTTTTGGGTATATGCCCAGGAGTAGTATAGCTGGGTCCTAAGATAATACTATGTCCAATTTTCTGAGGGACTATCAGACTGATTTCCAGACTGGTTGTTCCAGCTTGCAATCCCACCAACAATGGAGGAGTGTTCCTCTTTCTCCACATCCTTGCCAGCATCTGCTGACACCTGAGTTTTTGAACTTAGCCATTCTGACTAGTGTGGAATTTCAGGGTTGTTTTGGTTTGTGCATCTAGGCCATTCAATATTGCTCAGTTGAGATTTTTTTTTTAGCTCTGTACTTCATTTTTAATAGGATCATTTGACTTTCTGGAGTCTAACTTCTTGAGTTCTTTGTATATATTGGACATTAGTCCTCTATTGGATGGAGGGTTGATAAAGATCTTTTCCCAATCCGTTGGTTGCTCTTTTGTCCTATTGACAGTGTCCTTTGCCTTACAGAATCTTTGCAATTTTATGAGGTCCCATTTGTCTATTGTTAACCTTAGAGCATAAGCCATTGGTGTTCTGTTCAGGAAAATTTCCTCTGTGCCCATGTGTTTGAGGCTCTTCCCCACTTTCACTTCTATTAGTTTCAGTGTATCTGGTTTTATGTGGAGGTCCTTGGTCCAGTTGGACTTGAGCTTTGCACAAGGAGATAAGAATGGGTTGATGTGCATTGTTCTACATGCTGACTACCAGTTGAATCAACACCAGTTATTGAAAATGCTTTCTTTTTTCCACTGGATGGTTTTAGCTCTTTTGTCAAAGATCAAATGACCATGGGTGTGTTGGTTCATTTCTGGGTTTTTAGTTCTATTCCATTGATCTTCCTGCCTGTATCTGTATGAATACCCATCAATTTTTATCATTATTGCTCTGTAATACAGCTTGAAGTCAGGGATGGAGATTCCCCTAGAAGTTCTTTTATTGTTGTGAATAGTTTTCACTATCCTAGTGTTTTTGTTATTCCAAATGAATTTGCAAATTGCTCTTTCTAACTCTAGCACACAACATTGTAGACATTGAAAGTAACTGAACACAAAACACTTAAAACATTTGGATATAGGAAATCAGGAAGTACATGGCTTTACTTAATCAATGTTGACACTAGATCAAGGGAAAGAATGTCTTTACACTACTCATGCTTTTCACTATTGAAGTATAGTATACACAGTACACTCACTGTTTTAGGGTAGAGTAGTCATAAAGCCATAGTTTCAGGCAAGATTCACAGATATTCTACTAAATTTTATGTTTGTGCATCAGCCTTTGTAGGATCAAATCTCATATGACCATCAATCACTGAGCAAAAGGTCCCTATTCATCTCTGAACAACTATCAGTTCCAAAGAACTTCTCAGCAAAGGGTGGGAATTATATCTCTTTCATTCTCTATGCTGAGATTTTGTCTGGCTTGTGTTTGCACAGATCTCGTACAAATTCTGTCCCAATTGTGATTGAGTTCATATGTGCAACTGCCCTGTTTTGCCTGGAAAATAGTCATGTTTTTATTTTCATCTACCATCTCTGGCTCCTAAACTCCTTCCTTCTTCTTCACCTTGATTATATCTGAGCCTCAGGAGATGTGATGATGTAGGTATCCCACTGAGGGCTGAAGACTCTTCAGTAAATATTCTCTGTATGTTTACCAGTAATGTGTCTTTGTGTTAATGGAGATCTACTACTAGAAACTTCCTTATAAATGCTATGAGATGCAACCACTTATGGGTATATTGATAACTCATTAAAAGTCTGTTTATCTCTATTTTGCATTCTCTCCTTTGGTCTATGATCTATCTAGCTACAAATTTGGTTCAAGTAATAGTGCTATTTGTGAGTTCCATCTTTTGAGGTGGTTCTTAGTTCCAATCATAAAGTATTTGGTTACTCTCATAACATTTTTGCCAATATTGTACCCATGGGCATATCTTATCAAGGTAGGTGTAACTTGTAAGATGCAAGCAAGATTCACAGCTGGACATGATCGATGTTTATTTTTTGTCCTCCACTCAAATGCGTGGCACCTTCTAGCATTACAAAAGGTAGCAGAAGGAGTGATGGAGTTTCATTTTTTTAAATAAAAACTTCTCTCAATTATCAGCCAGGTGGCCTTCAGAGATTTTAAGTGAGACAAAAAACCAATTCTTTTATATGTCCCACAGGGAAAAGCAATCTGGTCAGAGTGGAGTAAGATTGCAGAGGCCATATGGTGGGGTATACCTGTCATATTATATATGAACAATGAGAAGATGGATATGGTTGGAGAAAGTTGACTCCATGGTACAGCAGGGAGGAAAAAAAAAAGAAGATGCCCCAGAGCCTTAGTGGTGGGAACAAGAGACTTTGTGGTGTCCTTAGGGTCATTGTACGGAATTTGACTTTTACTCTCATTCAGTGAGATTAGATCGTTAGGAAAATATTTATTTGTTACAAAATGCAGATATCACTTGTGACTTCAGAACTTGATCCAGACAAAAACATCTTAAAATATAGATGACTTCTTTCAATGTTTTGTTGTACACGGCATTTTCTTCTGGAATTTGTGTTTTATTCCAAAATTTGGTTTTAAAATATCTTAGATGCTTCTGGAAGAAAAAGCTGTCATAGAAAAGATCACTGAGGTAAATAAATTTTAAGAAAGGAATTTTTTTTACTGATTATCTTTAGATTTTCCACTTAATTTTTTCTAAAACTAGAACAATCTATAATTTTTAATTTGGTTTTAAGAGAAGACCAAGGAAACTTTAAAGATAATTTATATAGACATGTTGTTAAAATTTGTTATTTTTTGTTCATGATTTAATTTATATGTACACTTCAGCTAGGGAAGCAGGTAGGTAAGCTGAAGATTTCACCTCTTCCTGCTAACCTCTAAATCCAATGGCCCTAGTCTTATCCCCAGTGCTGTGGCAGACCACTTGATGCAGAGCCTTGCCCTATGCCATATATCCAGTGGATCACATATGTCTTCCTTTCCAAATGCACCCTACATTGCTATGTTCCAGCCTCCACTCCTGGCAGGCATTCCTGGTAACATGTAGGCCTCTCCTGCCAGGAAAGCAGGTAGGCAAACTGTAGCTCTTCACCTATCACTACCCTTCTTACTATCCAATTACCCAGTCTTATCCCCAACTCTTTGGCAGAACACCTGCCGTAGCTTTCTATCTTCACCCCTCCATCCCCAGTGTATCACACAGCTCTTCCCCTTCAACCTTTCTTACCTAAACTTATCCACTTTCTCCCAGTCTCCATATCCAGCAACAATTCCCTAGGAACTCACAAGGAAAGACTACTAAAATTGGGGAGCTCTTGGGGGAAGGAGTTAAGTAAAATCCTAGTGCAGTGGAAACTACTTGGAACCTATGAAGGTGACCCTAGTGAGGACTCCAAGTATTGGAGAACACAGAGCCTGAACCAACCATCTTATGTAATCAGACAAGGCTTCTGATATTAGGACTGGGACACCAACCCATCTACAAAATATTCAACCTCATACCTGTCATGCTTGAAAGATGTGCTGGGAGGATAGAGGAATGGGAACAGAGGAACTGGAGTTAAGGGAGAAGAAGCTGTGATCATGAGAGAAAAATACAAAATGTTCAGCATTCTTCATCATTAGGGAAGTGCAGAGCACTTACATTGAGATTTCAGCTTATACCTGTCAGAATGGCTAAGATCAACAAAACAAGGGAAAGCTCATGCTGGTGAGGGTATAGAGTTAGGGTAAGGCTCATCCATTGCTAGCAGAGGTGCAAACCTGTATACAACCACTATGGAAATCGGGGTGGTCATCCATTAGGATGTTGGGAATTGATTCACTTCAAGCTCCAGTTCTACCCCTCTTGGGTATATACCCACAGATCACTCCATCCTCCCACTTGTTGAGTCATATTTATTGATGTTCTATTCATAATAGCCAGAAATTAGGAAGAACCTAGATGTCTGTCAGTGGATGAAATGGTTTAAAAAATGTAGTGAATTTATATAATGGAATATGGTATGTATTAGCCTGTATGTGGATATTAATTGTTAAGTCAATGATAGCCAAGCTACAAGTTGTAGAACCATAGATACTAGGTATAGTATAAGGGACTTAGGTTTAGGGATTGGGGGTTGATAGATCTCCCTATGAAATGTAAATAGAAGAGATATTTATAAATGCATGTCAGGGAAGGGTACTGGAATGGGATGATCAAGTGGAGAGGAGTTAGAGAGAGGGGACAATGGAATGAATACAAAGAGAGACAGCTAAAATTAAGGGCCAGTTGGGGGTAGTTTAGAAATCTAAACAATAGAAACTTCCTAAAATAGATACATATATGAAGTCAATCTATATAAAATCACTAAATAATGGGGGGGGGGGGCAGAGCCCCAGCTGGTCATTCCTGTCACCAATGAAACTTTTAGTACCAGGATTGGATTACAAGTAATTGACTGATTAGCCAAAGGGTCTCATGGGAATCCCCAAACATCCCAAAGTCTATAGGATGCTTTTTATGAATTGAACACAGTGCCTTTTTGCTGAAGACTCCTACACATCTCATTAAACATGAAAATGCTTAGCTGGTGCTCACACAGAGCCTTTCTTTCTGTATGGTAGTGTCTTTGAGCTACCAGAGGAGAAATGTAAACACCAAGTCAACCACAAATCCTTTGAACGTCAATGGTGTCCTCCCTGTGATGTATTCTAGTACAATGACTGTACCAGCTTGTGGGGGCAAACAACAAATATCTGATTTGATTTAGGCCCATACCACACATGGAACCTACACTCTGTACTCTTTGAGCAACCAAAAATCTGAGATAGTCCAGGAACCAAGGGTAAAACTAAATACCACTGTCTAAAGGGAAAGAGCAATAAAAATCAATCCTAATGACATTATATTATACTCCTACATTATTGCCTTGCTCAGCAATCACCAGAGAAGCTTCCTTCTGCAGTAGGTGGGCATGTATAAGGGACCTACAGCCAGACAATATGCAGAGAGTGTGACACCTTAGAACACTCAACACTAAATAGAATGTCTCTAAGGGCTCAGGGAACCTGCTGGAAGAGGAGGCAGACAGAGCAAAAGAACCAGAGGAGAAAACAAGGTTCTCTAAACCAACAGGATCAGGGTACTTATGAACTCACAGAGTCAGAGGCCTCATGCACTGGGCCTGCATGGATCTGCACCTGTTGGGTTCACAGAGTTAAAAGGAGAAATGGACACATATCCCCATTTCTAACCCAGAAGCTATCTACAAGTTGATAGGAATTTGTAAATGAAATTTAGTTTCCTCCAAGGGAGTCTCACTTGGCTGCATGCCCAGCAGTAGACAGCCAAGAGAAAAACAAAGTCAAAGTTATCTTTGGAAGGTTCTTGTCTCTTAATGTCATGTCTCAGCTCTTCCTTTTTTAAAAATATATTATTTATTATTATTTTTTCTCTTTTTACTCTACAGCTTTCTTGCTTATATATCCTAGCTTCCAGTTTAGTGTTTATATGGGAGTTTTGAGTGTGTGATTGAGTGGCTTTCTGTTTCTTGTATCTTCTCTTGGATTCTATTTCTTCTGGCTTTGTTTTTTGTTTTTTGTTTTTTTTTTGTCAAATTTCAATGTGTTAGCTTTTGTACATTATATATTATTATTGTATCATAGAAACCTGTGCTTTCTTATGAAAGACAGAAAAGGGGTGGATTCATATGGAATGTGAGGTGAAGAAAACCTGAGTGGTGTGAGGGAAGGGAAACTAATCATGATATATTATAAGAGAAAAAAATTTATTTTCTATAAAAGGAAAAAAAATAAAAAGTTTTATGTACACTTTGGCACAAGATAATTAATATCAAATTTCTTATGATCTCAAAATATCATGTGACTTCATTGTTTTTATACTCTCGAAATGGGAATTGTGGTCGGTGATTTCCAAAGCTGTACTAATTTTCTGACTCCTAGAATTAACAGTATGAATTCCCTACCCTTCCTTCTCTCTTTCACACACAGACAGACAGACAGACATGCAGACACACACACACACACACACACACACACACACACATTAAAATTTCTTAGAGTTGGAAGAGAACTATTGGTCTAGCTAAAATTTAAGGACTGAACAATATCAATGATTCCTAACATGCACTACAAGCTTCCAAAGACCGAGGACAGAGATTCTTTGTCCTATACAGATTGCTCCATCTCTGAGGAAATCTGCCTTTTCTCCATGTTCTCAGCATGGAGGGGTGATGAGAAGACAGCTGTGACCTCATCAGGCTCTCCTTTGTAGAGTGGATTTCATCTTAGATCCTTCCTCTTCACATTAGGACACCCACTCCTGTGGAAGCCAGTTCTCTTCTGTGCCCACTAAACTCGAATCAATTCTAGATATATATTTTTTTTACATTTCACCCCCCAGAACAATTTCTCTTTATATTTTTCATATTGCTTCTGATAAAATCTGATTAATTTCTATGTGCATAAGAACACATGGGGTCATCTGTCTCATTTACACTTCACTGCAGTTTTATCTCTATGGTTTTATAAGGTCCCAAGTGATAGCTTCCTGTTCTCTACCATCCAGCTGCCCGTTTCCAAATGATCAGAAAGATGGCCTTCCAGGATTGAGTCTAATGGGGGTAATAGAAGATCACAAGGCCAGAGTTAGTACCAACACTCTTTCTTTTCAGATCTACATAAGTTTGGCTGCCTGCAGCAGACAGAAGGTGAATCTGGTCAGAGTCCAGCTGATCAAAGCCTGCAGATCTGTTTTACGTGTGCAATCGTTTTAATGCTATTAAAATTGGCAGGAAGGAGTTTGCTATTGGAAGCCTTTTGCATGTTAGAGCTGGTATTATTCACTGCCACTTGCTAACACACATGGAATAAATCCCAGGTGGCCAGAGAGATTCTCAGAGCCAGAAAGCTCTATCAATTTAAAAAAACAGGTAAGTGGCACCTAAAATGACAGGTTATGAAGCCTTGTACTGGATAGCTTTGTGTCAACTTGACACAGCTGGAGTTATCACAGAGAAAGGAGCTTCAGTTGGGGAAATGCCTCCATGAGATCCAGCTGTAAGGCATTTTCTCAATTAGTGATCAAGGGGGGAGGTTCCCTTGTGGGTGGTGCCATCTCTGGGCTGGTAGTCTTGGGTTCTATAAGAGAGTGGACTGAGCAAGCCAGGATAGGCAAGCCAGTAAAGAACATCCTGCCATGGCCTCTGCATCAGCTCCTGCTTTCTGACCTGTTTGAGTTCCAGTCCTGCATCCTTGGGTGATCTACAGCAATATGGAAATGTAAGTGGAATAAACCCTTTCCTCCCCAACTTGCTTCTTGGTCATGATGTTTGTGCAGGAATAGAAACCCTGACTAAGACAAGCCTTCAGGGTGCATGTTGTTTCAGAACATGACAAACTTTGAAACAGTTCTTCTCATCACTCTTAAGTTACTTTTCTGTAAAAAGAAATTAAAAAGAGTTGATAATATGTGAAAAAATGAATAGAATCAAGACCCATTTATATGATGTGTTATTTCTTACACACACACACACACACACACACACACACACACACACACACACACACACACACTGGATATCTTTTTGACCTATCAACACAAAACAACATGTATTTCTTCTTTCTTCTTCACAGCCTGACAGGTAGGAGCTTCATTCCACTGTAGATCTTGTGAACCTCAGCATACTACCTCCCCCTTTTAAATTGAAAATAGCTTCTTCTCTCATACAATGCATTCTGACCACAGTTTCCCCTCCCCGACTCCTCTCAGCCCCCACCCTCCAGTTTCCTTTCCTCATGATCCACTCTCCCTCCAATTCTTTAGAAAAGAGCAGGCCTTCAAGAAGAACTAACAGCCAAACAGTACAAAACAAGATACAATAAGACAAGAGAAAAGCCTTTATATAGAGTCTGGACACGACAAACTTATAGGAGGAAAAGTCTTAAGCACAACAAAAGAGTTAGAGACACACCTGTTCCTCCTGTTAGAAGTCCCACACAAACACCAAGCTCTCAGTGATAATTTATAAGGAAAGGATTGTTTTTCTTCTTCACAGTCTCATAGGTAAGCACTTCATTCCACTGTAGATCTTATGAGCCCCAGCACATTTTTTTAAACATTGAAAATAGATTCTTCTCTCATAATGCATCTTGAAAACAGTTTCACCTTCCTCCACTCCTCCCAGTTTCCCCCTCCTACTTTTTTCTCCCACAGATCCACTCCCCTTGCAGGTCCCATGCTTGCTGCTTTTGTCTCTATGAGCCCATTTTAGCCTCAGTGGTCCATGTTCTTCTGGTGTCCGACATCCCCTCTGAGTAGTACAGGTTTCCCTCTCCCTTTGCACGGGATTTCCCAGTCTCTGGGAGGAGGTGCTTGATGGATCTCTCCATGAAACTCTCTCTCCTCATAAGACTGTGACTTGCTGCCCCAACTCCCACCTACCGCCATTGGAAGTCTTCTGATGACAATTAGACAAGGCACCAAGCACAGCAGAATATCGTTAAAACTAATTTCATTGAGTTTTTCCCCAGTGGTGTGGTTCTACCCTAGGTCTTTGAGCTATCCAGTCTTTGGATGCTGGCCAGCAGTCAATAGAGGGCAGGATTTCCCTCCCAAGCCTGGGCCTCAAGTGAAAGCAAACATTAGTTGGCTGTTCTCGAAAGTTCTGTGCCAACATTGCTCCAGCACGTCTTTCATGAAGGACAGATGATAGGTTGAGGGTTTTGTGGCTGAGCTGGCGTCTAGGTTGCTCTTTCCATAGCCTGTAGCATACACTCTTGTGCCACAGTCCAGAATGTAGGGCTGAAGGCTCTATGTAGGCACAAGCTCAACCTCTTTACATTCAATGAGCTGTGTGGATGAAGAATGTATACCTTTTCAACTATGGGAATCACTTCTGGGACTCCCATTGGCAGTTTTGAATTGCTGTCATCACTACCATTGTGTTTTAGACCCCCTGGCTGCAGTTGGGCAGTACAGGTAGCATGGGGAAGAGAGGGAGGGTTGGTTTCTGTCCTGTTTGGGATAGAACAGAACTGAGCAGGATCATGTTAAGTGTCATCACAGTATAGAAAAAAAGTGTGCAACTTCAAACTTATTGTGTATGTTTGAAATTATCTATTTGACATCTTTGAATTGCAAGTGAAAGCACAGAAATAAAAGTCACAGATAAGGGGAGCCTGAGCTACATAGCCTAAGGTGTGGTGGACATTTGAGAACAATTTATATTCCCTGAGTAATTGTTTTGTAGATTTGCATTGAAGCTTGATGTAAGAAGACTTTTAGCACTCAAAATCTATTTTCTGATATAATAGACAGCCATTTATATACTTCTTAAAATTATGAAACCTTGTAGTTAAGAAGGGAGCCCATCTTACTTACAGGTGGAGAGCAAGATTCAGTACTTTCAGAAATCAGTAACGTACTTAGCCAACAGTGACCTTTATGGTCTCAGTTTGGTTTCTTCTATATTAGACACTTGCTACATGCTACATGCTACATAACAAACGTGACATTGCCTATCTCTGTCCCATCCTTTTAATCCTGTGGCCATGGATCTAGTTTAGACCTCTATTCTCTCCAGTCAGACAACACAGTTATTTAATGGTCTTCCTTCTTGTATCACTCCTATTCTAATCTATTTTATTAATTAATTCCAAATTGATCTTTTACATCCCAAACCTAGGTTCTTGCTCAGTTATTTTCAATGACTCCTAACTACCTGGACTTTGAGAAAACCTTCTTCTGGGAACATTCAAGGAGGGAGAGAAACATCCTGGGAATCCTTTGAGTATTAACATCAGAAGTTCAAATCTCAGATCAATATGTCCTAGCTGGATGATTTGGACAGTTTTTTTATATCTCTGGAATCCTCTTCGTTTATCTCTATATAGGTAATAATAACTAGTTTGTGAGACTTTTTGGAGGATTCAGTGAGGAAGGCTATATTAAATATTAGGTGCTCAGAGAATAACACTTCCATACCTTAAGCCCTATGCAATATGACTTCATTAATTTATTATCAATTATGAAGTTTTGAGGGATGTTGTATGTAGCCTAGGGTCCTCTTAAGTATAGGTCTTCTTGTTTCTACTTCCTGCGTGCTGAGAATACAAGTATGTATTCACACTCTGCTGCTTCATTTCCTTTAGAAAAGGAACTAAAATGAAAATAGACATATATTTGTTACCTTGCACAAAGCTCAAGTCCAAGAGGATCAAAGACCTCTCAACATAAAACCAGATACACTTGATCTAAAAGAAGAGAAAGAGGGAAAGGGCCTTGAACTCATTGATGCAGGGGGAAATTTTCTAAACAACTCCAATTGCTCATGCTCTAAGATCAACAATTGATAAATGGGACCCCATGAAACTGGAAAGCTTCTGTAAGGCAAAATACATAGTCAATAAGATAAATCAGCAACCTACAGATTGGGAAAAAAAAAACTTCATTAAACCCACATCTGATAGAAGGCTAATATCCAAAATATATAAAAAACTCAAGAACATAACCACCAAAAAAACCAACCAACCAACCAACCAATCAACCAACCAACAAACAAACAATTAAAAAATGGGATAAAAAACTAAACTGAGAATTCACAACAGAGGAATCTAGAATGGCTGAGAAACACCCAAAAAATGTTCAAAGTCCTTAGTAATCAGAGAAATGCAAATCAACACAACCCTGAGATTCTACCTTACACCAGTCAGAATGGCTAAGATCAAAACCTCAGGCAATAGCACTGCTGGTGGGATTGCAAACTGGTACAACCACTCTGGAAATCAATCTGGAGCTTCCTCAGAAAATTGGAAATAGATCTACCTGAAGACCCAGTAATACCAGTCTTGGGAATATACCCAAAGATGCCCCATAATGCTACAGGGGCACATATTTCACTATGTTCATAGCATCCTTATTTATAATAGCCAGAAGCTAGAAACAACCCATTTGTCCTTCAACAGAGGAATGGATACAGAAAATGTGGTACACAATGGAGTACTACTCAGCTATTAAAAACAATGAATTCATGAAATTCCTAGGCAAATGGATGGAACTAGAAAATATCATCCTGAGTAAGGTAACTTAGATCCATAAGGACATGCATGGTATATACTCACTAATAAGTGGATATTAACTAAACAACAACAACAAAATACAGAATACCCAAGATAAAGTCCACAGAACTCAAAATGGTCAACAAGCTGAAGTGCCCTAGTGAGGATACCTCAGTCCCACTTGGGAGGGAGAAGAAAGCAACCACAAAGGGAGGAGGCAGGGAAGGACCTGGGAGGGAATGGAGATGGGGGAAGAGGGAAACATAATCTGGTATTGGGTGGGGAAAAAGGACTGAAGTCATGAGGGCCAGCAGAAAGAATGGAAACAGGTAACCTGGAGAGGTAGGAGGTTGGGACGACTCTCCAGAAGACCTGCGACATGCGAAACTCTCAGGACTTAAAGGGACCTTAGATGAAATGCCCTACATTGGAGAGAGGGAACTTGTGGAGCCCACCTCCAGCAGAAAGAGAGGGCATCAAGTGAGAGAGGAAGTTGCCATCCCACAGTCAAAACTCTGACCCATAACTGTTCCTGTCTGGAAGAACTGTAGTGATGGAAATGGAGAGGAGCCTGAGGAAAAGAACGTCCAGTGACAGGCCCAAAGTGGGATCCAGCTCAAGGGGAGACCCGAAGACCAGACACTATTGAGGCTATGGAGCACTCACAAAAAGGGACCTAATCATGACTACCCTCTGAAAGTCCCAACAAGCAACTGAAAAAGTCAAATGAAGATATTTGCACCCAACCAATGGACAGAAGCAGCTGACCCCTTTGGTTGAATTAGGGGAAAGTTGGAAGAAGCTAAGGAGGAGGGCAATCCTGTAGCAGGACTATCAGTCTCAATTAACCTGGACAACGGGGATCTCTCAGACACTGGACCAAATAGACAGCATAGACCAGCTGATATGAGGCCCCCAACACACATACAGCAGAGGACTGCTGGTTCTGGATCTGGGTTGAGTCATAGAAGACGCACTCCCTCAAAAGACTGGAGGCCCCCAGGAGTTTAGAGGTCTGGTGGGGTAGGGGGACATCCTTGTGGAGACAGAGGGTTGGGGAGGAGGTATGGGATGTGGAACAGTCAGAAGGTGGACTGGGGGGGGAATAAAATCTAGAGTTTAAAGTAAATAAATAAACGATAAAAGATTAAAAAAACAAACTTTTTTTTCCCCTCTCATGAATGCTTGGTACTTCTCACCAGGTTTGGTCATTATCTTCCTAAAATAGGATGCTGTTTTGCAGTTTTCATAAATGCTTTGTGAATAGGAGTAATCAATAAATGTATGCAGAATTTGTGATTCTCAGAATGTTTTTACCACCAGAAGGAGCCACTTCTATTTGGTAAAATTTTAATCTGCTTTTTAAATCGACCCCATTGTACCTGGCAGGATGAGTCCATTTTCCTGCATCAGATAATTCATTAGGAGCCTGTGACTGATGGTTCAGATGGAGATAGGCTTCTCTGTTCATTGTTGGACATTTCAACCTAGGACTTTACAACCTGGGATGACTATAGGCATTGGGCTCCCTGTAATGTTGCTTGCAGTTTTCCTTCAAGGGTCAGCAAGACGGTAAGGAACAGAAGAACTTGCTTCTGATTGGTTGGATGGTTGAGCGAATGTCAGTGGCTCCTCAGGTAGGTCTTTCTGCCAACTTTAAATGGCAAGAAACTCCAAATACTGCTAAGAAGGGGCACTATTCATGGGGAGTCCTGATCCTACTTCCTCATCCTCCAAAATGTTAGAAAGGCAGGAAGAACTGACCAGGCCTGATTTGAAAACCAGTTCTTAAAAAACAACATAAGCAAAATAAAGTTTCGGTTTTTTTACACCCTGATTGCAACTTCCCCCCTTCCCCTCTCAGATCCTCCCTCTCCCCTCCTCTACTCCCTCCCTCATCCCTTTCTCCTCAGCAATGGGGAGGCCTCTCATGGATATCAGTCTGTCTTGGCATATCAAGCTGCAGTTGGATTAGGCTCATCTTCTCCTATTGTGCCTAGACAAGACCTCCCAGTTAGAGGAAAAGTATCCAAAGGCAAGCAACAGAGTCAGAGTCAGCCCCCTACTCCAGTTGTCAGATATGTATACCAAGCTACATATCTGTTACCTATGTGTAGGGGGCCTAGGTTTATCCCATGCATGGTCTTTTTTTGGCCTATCCGTCTCTTCAAGTCCCTAGGGGTCAAGGTTAGTTTGTTCTGTGCCAGTTTTTTTGTGGTATCCTTGACCTCTCTGGCTCCTTCAATCCTTCTTCCCCATCTTCTACAGGATTCACAAGCTCTGCCTAATGTTTGGCTGTAGGTCTCTGTATCTGTTTCCATCAGTTGCTGGGTGAAGTCTCTCAGAGGACAGTTACCCAGACACCTATCTGTAAGTATAGCAGAATATCATTAATAGTGTGAAGGATGATCTCTCTCTCTCTCTCTCTCTCTCATGGGATGGGTCTCAAGTTGGAGCAGTCATAGATTGTCCATTCTGTCAATTTCCAGCTTTATCCCTGCACATTTTGTAGGCAGGACAAGCTGTGGCTTGAAGGACTTGTGGGTGGGTTGGTATTCCCATTTCTCCATTGGAAGTCTTGTCTGGCTGCAGGAGGTGGAGATTTCAGGTTCTTGTGTCAAATTGAAGTACCTGTGTCTGGGATCCTGGGCCGGCATTTTCAGGTTTTCGATTTGATTTCCTGCTTTCTCTTTGGTGTTTGCTACTATGCTTCTTTATTCCTAATGATTGGAAGTCTTCGTTTTCTGATGACTATTCCATATGCAGTTCCACGGCCTTGCTTATATCAGAGTACCCCCCACCCCACTTTGGAATGTTCTGAGCACTTCCCTTTTCTAACTCAAATTTAGTCTGTTCAAATTACCTTTTAAGTTTCATCGATGTGGTGAAAATTTTACTCATAGCTCCCAACATCACTGACTTTCCTTTGTTCTAAATTTCAACAACATTCTTTGTCCCTTTAAAATGTAAAATATATTTTAAGGTAATATTATTATTAACTCTTTGAGAATTTCATACAACATATTTTGATCGTATTCACTGAAGTCTCCATGATAACTTCTATCAAATTCTGACCCCAACATCCCAACCCCCCCTTTTCTCCTCTTCTTCCTCTTCTTTTCCCTATTCCCCCTATTTTCCTTCCCCTCCTTCTTCCTCCTCTTCTATTATCTATGAAGTCCAATTTGTATTGCCTATGTACTCATATAGGTGTGGGAGAATTTCATTGAATCAGGGACCACTTCCTTGAATAACATTGACTCCCCATTACCCGAGAAGCCACCAGCTCTCATAGTGACTTTCAAAGTACTTTCAAATGTACCAACTTTCATAGCTGGCTACAGGTAGGGGCTCATGAGCTTCTCCCTATTGCGTGCTAGAATATTGACTGGCTTTATTTTGTAGAAGCAACCACAGCTGGCATAGGTGTTCAAGCGTGGTCATTCTGTCACGTCTATAGATCAATGTTTCATCCAGGATATCTCCCTACCTGTTGGCTCTTGCAGTCTTTCTGAGTCCTCTTCCCCAAATAGTCTCTGAGCCTTAAACATGTTAATATTGATTTTATATCCTGCTTGTAACACTCTTTACTGTATGAGATTATATATATATATATATATATATATATATATATATATATATATTACTGGCTTTTCCCAGTGAAGTGCAAAAATATACCCAAAATGCTCAGTAAATTACTAATCGAATGTTAGGATTATTTAGGTGCTCCTGACAGAAGCATTTGGTGACCTCATTCATTATGCACATCACCTTAGTTAAGGTTGTTGTTTGATAGGAAATAACTTTCATCCATGTAGCCACTCCAAAGGACAGTTAACACTAACTTGAGGGGTGTGTTGACAATATTCCAAAGCATTTTTTTCCTTTAAAAGCCAGGAATCTGTCATGCAATCATTCCCTGCTGCCAGGGATATGATATTGGTGATTAGGGGCAAGCCAAACCATGAATTTGCTGATCCTTAACTTGGTAAGATTTGGAGAGAGTGATCTGCCATCTTCTATGAAGAGCTTAGAGTTTTTTAGCTTGATGAAGGTAGCAAATGTGGATGATAAGCAGAATGAAGATATGACAAAGTAAAAATGATGGGCAGGTCAGCACATCTCCCTTGCCATTTATTTATTCAATTTGTTTTAGACCGCAGTATCATGAAATATATTTCTTATTTAATTTTTCTGAACGGTTATTCTTTATGGTTCAGAAACATCTAAAAGATATATTTTTGTTACCTGGAACTCTCATTTCTAGAAGTTTGCTCTTATATGAGAGCCATATTAAAAACACACGTTTTTCTCCACACAAAACTTGTGAGCAGGCGATTATGTTTTGCATTGTTCCTGTTTTTTTGTATCTAGGAAAACAAAGAAATCTGGTTGCTAGAGAAAAGAAAAAGTTGGAGGCTATTTCCGTTCTGATAGTGTGTTGAGGCGAATGCTGCCCAACTTACGTGTAAGACACTTTATTCATTGAAAGGACATTTGTTCACAATTGAGAGCAGAATTTGGTCTATCACACAATGAAAGGAGTGTTTCATTTGAGGAAATTGTGGATGAATGTGTTAATAAACAGAAAACTATTTCATTGTAGAAACCTGGCGTTTTTTTGTCTTAGCTGAAATTTGTCTCCTTGACGTTTCTTGTGTGTTTTCCTTTGCTGATTTTGTTTTAAAACTCAATAAGAAGAGAGCAGGGCAAAACAAGGACATCAGGAGATTGGCTTGGGAATATCTTATGAGAGTTCTTCCTTTGCTTCTTCTGGTTTCCTGCTTTCCATTCTGAGTTCATAATGAAATTATCCAGCCTGAGCAGAAGGAACTAATCAACCCGATTATTTTTTGGGTGTTGGGTAATTCTGTTCACTGTGGTTAGGGAGTCTTTGTTTAGAATTCCAGTGTAGTTCTCTGCTGAAATCATGATAAATAAAGACAAGCACATCTGAACCTGGCTTGGAGCCTGTGTGGGGAACCTGCCTATAACGTGGAGAAGAGACTCAGCTACAGTAGAGTCAAAGAAACTTCAGTGAGTTGCAAAATGAAACCATGACAACCTGTATTGGCATGGGCAAATAAAAAGTGTTTCCATTTGGATCTCATACAAGAGGTATAACAATTCCGTTTTTATATCTTGAGAGACAAGAACAGGGCCTTGAACATGGTACTTGACTCTCAGATATATACCTGAAGTAAATAAGGTGTTAAAGGCATGCTTCCATTATGATAAACCCTAGCAATGTAAATGTCATTTAACCACCAAAATAATGACCAAAGCCACTTTTTGTCAACCTTCTAAAGACAGATTTTTCAATTAAAAAAAAAAAGAAAGCTTTATGCATATAGAAGTTTAGTCTGCATGTATATTTGTGCATTGTGTACATACCTAGTCCTTGCAGAGGTTAGAAGAGGATGTCATGTCCCTTAGGTGTAGCACTACAGAGGGCTGTAATTCACTATGAGAGGGCTAGGTAATTATCCCTAATCGGCTGGAAGAGCATCCAATACTCGTTAGTGTCTCCTCAGTCTTATGAAAAAGATTTTAAATAATAAATTTGGTAGTTTGTGCTACAATGACTCTTTGTTTATTTTTAGACTTTTATTGAAAAACATATTCATACATATTTATAAAAAAACATCTTACAGAACACTAATAAATCTTGATATATATATATATATATATATATATATATATATATATATANATATATATATATATATATATATATATATATATATATATATAATTATATTAATTATGGTCTGACCTCTAATATGTCACCTGGTTTCTATCTCACAGTACATCAAAGACATTACACTAATTTGCTAAACAGTTTTAAAAGGTCCCTTCAATTTTTTTTCCTATAGTGAAAAATCTGTATTTCCAGGTGTGTCTCACTGCCTTTTCTTATAGGGCATTGGACTCAAAAGTGTGCTTCCTGGCTCCTGACACTGGTGAGCCTAGGCTTTCATTAGTCTTTCTAATTCAGTCTCCTATGCCATCTTGTCTTCTTGATTTAACACATTTAAGGGAAGGGCCTAGGAGCCCTGTGGTCCCAAACAGTGGTTCAGTGCAGTGCCATTATTTATGAGCAGTAGCAAACTGTAATTGCTGATGGATAAAGTACCAAGGACTATAAATAATCCTCTTTAAGAAATAGAAATGAGAGCAATCTAAAAGTGAATGTAAACTTCAGACACAAAGAAGAAAATTTAATTTCTTATTAAAGATAAGGAAAACAGAATTCATAGCTCACCAACATAAGTCTTATTAGAATGATTTCAAAGTGCTGAGGTTAGTCATAATTTTGGAATTGCACAAGCTAAATGGAGCACAGTGGTGTGTGTGATATCTTGGAAGTTTAAGGAGAGGAGAATGCAAATTGCCTCTTGGATGTTTGTCCTTCTTTCTTTCAATCCAAGAGTTACTGGCTCCTGATGTTTAAAATTATACTTTTTAGAAGTGACAGAGAAATGTTTTCGAGGTTATTATATTTTTTCTCATGTATATGTGATGTGTGTGAATGTATGTGAGTCTACACATATATGTGTGTGAGTATGAATGGGTGTGTATGCATATGGAGGTGTTTTTCTTTATGGCTTTTCACATTACTCATTGAGGCAGGGTCTATCAGTTGAACTCGGAGTGCACTGATATGACTAATGTGGGTAGCCGGCTTGCTGTAGGGAGCCCATGTCTTCTGCTTACTGCCATTATTGGTGGGCCAAACACACCTGGATTTCATGCCGGGTTTGTGGTTCCAACCCTACTTTCACTTATGGACAAATGCTTTAACCACCAAGCCATCTCCTCAGCCCTGAACATAGCTGGATTCTTAAAATCAAGTTCTTTTTCCATGAACAGAGTTTTAATAGATAGAAGTAATACTTTTTTATAAAATAGAATATCTATTTTAAGTGAATTTAACAGCTATATCTTACACAACCTTAATATATTGATTGCAACCACCCTCTCAAAATTGGTTTTAACCAAACTGTTAACTAAGTGGAAAAATTTTTAAATAGAAAAAATTCTAGAATACTAATATAATAATAATGGTTATACTTACTCATTATTTGGAATATTCTTTTGAGTGAATGAGTACATAGCCAAGTTGCAACTTAAATGTGCTTAATATGAACATGTTTATCAGAGTATATTATTTTAGACTGTTATTTAAAAAAATAACAAAAAATATGTTGAGAATATCCATTGCAGGAGTCTTCTAAAGTTGCACAACTCGGGGTTCTTCACTTCGCCATTGCTAGAGCCCTTCTCAACACCAGGCTAGAGTCTTCTTTGAACAGTATGTCTCCTGGGCTTCTACTTGGTGCTCTTGTAGCCAATCTTACCACTCTGTGCCCTGGGAATTCTTAGTCTCCAAGTGTTTTCTCTCCTCAGAGTTCTGGGAATCGCACTTACTTTGAAAAAAAAAATATGTATCTCGTTTTGTAAAAAGTCAGAGAGGTCTTCTGCATACTGCTCCAGCAAGGCTAGATACGAAGCCTACCCACCAATGCTCCTGATATTGCAGATCAGGGAATGTCCCACCCACAGAGCTGGAATGAATGACAGCGCAGCACACACATCTCTCCAGAGGCTCAATACTGGACGGGTAGGTAAATAGGTAGGGAGATAAACAGATAGATACATAAACAACAGATAAATAGATGGATGAATAAATAGGTAGGTAGATAGATAGATACGGGCATACAGACAGATAAATGGTAGCTAACTAGCAATGAAGCTAGATTATAGATGATAGATGATAGAATGATAATAGAGACGGACAAATAAATGCTAATATTAGCTAGCTATGTGATAGATAAATAACATAGATAATATGCATATATGGAGAGATGATAAATACATAGATGATAAATAATAGAAGATAGATAGATAGATAGATAGATAGATAGATAGATAGATAGATAGATACAGACAGGTCAATAGATGATAATAGTGATAGACAGATGATAAATAATAGATTATATATTATATAGATGATAGATACATAGATAATGATAGACAGACAGACAAACAGACAGATAGACAGATGTTATATATGTAGATAGTCAACCAGTCAACTAAACAGATATACAGACAAAATGAAATAAAAATCTAAATCCTTAATAAACTTGGGATTTCATACTTCAGTTATCCCAGATTTTGAGGGAGAGTGATTTAGTGCCTTCAGATCCTGCCATGCTGTCATCATACTCTTGGTTAGACAGGCTTCCAGAGAGTCACTCTGGAACTGCACAGGGGGAACTTCAGTCTCCTGCCACAAGTACTAATTCACTTAAGCTTAGTCTCCAGGTGTTTATGTAGAGCCTAGTTTCCAACAGTGTTTTTGAAAGTTATATTTTCAAACTGGCATATTTTTTAAAAAAAAAATTAAACCTTTGAAATGCAGAAATATTGTGCAGATTGAAGCATGTGGCTTCCAAATGAAACAAATCAGACCCAAACTTCTTTCCCTCCAAGAGCCTTGTGACGGACCCTGCCCCATCCTGCCAGCGCCTATATAAAAGCTTCCCCTACTTCAGGTTGAAATATACTAATTTCCCAGGTTTCTTTGTAAATGCCTCCATGTCAGTTTCCAGGTATGGATTCTGAGCTTAGATGAAAGCCCTTCAGGATGACGCACTTAGATACACCCCTTATTTTTATTTATCTCAGCACTTAATCTTCCACATTGAGTAGATCATCAGAAAATGCTTGTTAACCAGCACAGGCCCCTCTTGTGCATGTCTGTGGAGTTTTGCTGGATGACTCCTGGACTGTTGAGATGTCTCACATTCAAACACCCTTGCAGCCTGTGCTTCTGGAGACTTGCAAGAGCAAACAACTCCGCACGTTCTAATACTTGAAGAGTGGCCGAAACAGGCAATCTTGGACATACAACTTTGTCATGTTGGTTACTTTATAGGAATCACGAATTATTGTCTTTTGAAACTTCAGGGCGGTTTTATAAGAATTAAAAAAAAAAAAAAAAAAAAAAAGAGCTCCATGTTGGGCACGCTGCCAATCTCAGCAGCTGCCTGAAGGGTAATGGAGACGAGAAGGCCATGCTGTATGACTTAAGCCTGCGTGGACCTTTGTCACATGGAGGGAAAGCAGCTGCTCTGCCATAGAGGGGGTACTTTATAGAAAGGGTAAGGAGGTACTGAGTGTTAGGGAAAGTAGGGAAACATGAATTATTTACTGTGAAATAGTAATAATGACTCAGTGGCAGACGTAGGGTGGGGTTTTTAACAAATGCATGTTTCTTATTGGCAGGATTCAGCATTTCTCTGAGCCTTTCCTCATATTTACATTTGAATGTTTGCAAGTATCTAGTATGGAATTCCCATCCAACAGTTTGGTTTTGGTCATGTTCATGGGAACTGGAACTGAGAATGAATAATTCCATTGTACAAAGCCTGAATTTGCCTTAAAACTTAAAACTTTTTTTGCTGGTGCTAGTAATTAGAATGTTAGTGTTATTGTAATATTTTCCTTCATTGTTTATTTTCTACTATCTTTATAATGAAATAATTCTGTGGTTTATATGACATCAGTTAATAATTTTATTGTGGTTCTTTTATTATTAATTTGGTAGATCAATGACATCAGTATGGTAGCACATATTCAGTATGTGTTGAGACTGGACCTCTAAGCTTTCCATGCCGCTAACACACAATTCAGAAACTCCAGGAAAATATGTTTTTTAAGGCCCTTAAAAGTGTGTTCTATATAATAGTGTTTCAGAACAAGACTATCTCCATTGTAGGTTGATAGACTGCTTTCATAGGGTATTTTCTCCCATCCTCCCAGACTGTGGAATCTCTGAGACGCTGGGACACTCTGCTGCCTTGGCCTGGAAAGCGCTCTCTGCCTATTCAGTTCCTGCCACTGCATTTGGCACCAAAAGCCTGCTTCCTCTTCTCCTCCTGAGTTTCTGTATAATAAGTGTGTCTGGGTTTCTGTTGCACGGAACGTCCCAGAGCGAGAGAGGCTCTGAGGCAGTCAAACAAAGGCAGGATTTCATTCACCTGGCACGCTGACCCCTTGGATCCTGGCTGGAAACTGGGCACTGAGGTCCAGGGCTGAGAACAGAAACTTACATAAGCCCTAGCCTTAGCAGCTGCTGCTTGCCTCATGGCAATAAGGGACCTATTCTCCTGCATGAGTTCTGTATGTTATATAACATGTTATTCTATAACCATACAAATGAATGGGTGCTCTTGCGTGTGAGCACACACTTCTACAAATGTCACCCTGTTTCCTCAGACTGGCAGCCCAGCTCTAATGGGAAAGGACAGTGTCTGCATTGAAGATTAAGTATTGACAAGATTCCCAGAATAACCTTCTTATAATTCCTCTCTTTCTGTATGGAGTGATTAAAGGATCCACAGAACAGGCTTCCTATGAGTGCGTGAGATTCCGGATTCTGCTGTGTCCACATTCACAAAACTGATGTGGTCTTGAGGAGTTGAGTGGGCCTGTGTGGAATTCACTACTAGCTTCCCATCCTGTGGTAGATAAGAAAATGGGAGGTGATTCGTGGCCTTATCCCGCCCGAGGAGAGGTGTCTACCCAGAAGNGGTCTCACAGGTCTGAACCGGAAGGTGAGCCATCTTTGCTCCGGTGCACTGCCGGGGAGAGAGCGTACTGGAGAGGAGGGACCCGTGTCTGGTCCCAGTC
>NC_034596.1:85711372-85712646 GCF_900095145.1 Mus pahari | reverse complement strand
AAAAAAAAAAAAAAAAAAAAAAAAAAAAAAAAAAAAAAAAAAAAAAAAAAAAAAAAAAAAAAAAAAAGAAAATGGGAGGTTCAAATATTCTGTAAATCAGTGATTCACAACTTGTGAGTTCCAGACCCTTTGGGAGGTAAAGGACAGTTTCACAGGAATTGCCTAAGACCACTGGAAAAAAAGATGTATATTTACATTGTGAATCATAACAGCAGCAAAATTTCAGTTATGAAGTAGCAACGAAATAATTTTGTGGTCAGGGTCACCACAACATGAGGAACTGTATTAAAGGGCCACAACATTAGGAAGGTTGAGAACCACTGCTCTATTCTGTATTACACAGGCCTGAGTCCCCTTTGAAGCCCAGAATCTTCTAGCTCATCAGCGTCCAGAGCAGTTATCTAAGAAGTTCATTTCCATCTAGGTCTCTCTAGAAGGACACTGCCCACTCCCATGAGAACAGCTTTTTGTCCTAAGTCACCAAGAAAGTGGCTTCTACCGCCTGTGGCAGAAGTGGGCTGAGAGTCCAACCCTCCCTGCTGCTTCTCCCAGGCTCAAATCAGATGTTCTTTTCATCTTGGGAATATGAGGACAGCTGTTATTATCATCATTATCCTTATTACTATAATTATTTGCTAATTTAGGATATGAGCTTTCAGCAAAGAGAGTAATAAGCCAACTTTTTTAGGGAACTATTTTTTCTTCTCCTTTCCGTTTTTAGTGATTTATTAAAAGGCAGGGGTTCCTGTTGCTCAGGCTGTTCTCAGACTTGCTGTGGAACTGAGGCTGTCCTTGAACTCAAGATCCTACTTCCTCATCCTCCAAAGTGTTAGAATGACAGGAAGAACTAACCAGGCCTTAGTTGAGAACCAGTTCTTAAAAACAACATAAGCAAACTGAAAAGTCTTTCTTTCTTTCTTTCTTTCTTTCTTTCTTTCTTTCTTTCTTTCTTTCTTTCTTTCTTTCTTTCTTTCTTTCTTTCTTTAATGTATCATCAAACACTTTGAAATCCATAGCCAAGGGTTTATTTTAATGAAACATTTGCTACCTTTTACTTTGGCTCTGCTCCTTGCAAGCCATTACAGTCTGTGTATGTAATTTTTAACACTACAAATTTTATTTTTCAGGTAGATAAATATTATCTGGGATTTTTATCCTGTTATGGGTGAAATTTTTCATCTACATTTATTTTTTTCATTAAACAAATCTTATCTTTATTTTTTATTATTATTATTTTCTTTATTTACATTTCAAATGCTATCCCGAAAGTTCCC
>NC_034596.1:85707501-85711337 GCF_900095145.1 Mus pahari | reverse complement strand
CCCCTGCTCCCCTACCCACCCACTCCCACTTCTTGTCTCTGGCCTTCCCCTGTGCTGGGTCATATAAACTTTGCAAGACCAAGGGGACTTTTTTAAAAGCAGTTCAGTAAGTTTAGAACTATTCTTTTAGTAGTTCACTGAGTTACTTTACCCGTATTTAAGTGATAACTTGGCTTGACTGTCACAAAATTTGTTGTTGGTTTGTGAATAGACATTGAAGTCGATGCTAGATCATCCAGTGGCTTATTTTCTAAGTCACGATTCTTTCCTTCTTATTGCAAACTTAAGATAGAAAACTAAAGAAAAAGCAAACCAAAAATCTTCCAAACTGGAACTCTAGAGAGATTCAGTAAGCTTGCCAGTGCTGGTACAGATGTGGACGAACTGTGTTGTGAATGCCTCGTCACATCTCATAAGGCTTCCATGTGCTAATGGGTTGGGAAGAAAGTCATGTATACAAATGACTCATTGCTTGTCTCCTCTATTTTCACAAATGCAGTTAGTTCCCAAAGCATGTGACTTCATGATTACTATCTATAACAAATTCTGACTTGTGTACATGGAAGAGGCTGACTGAGAACCTAAGTCAGGGGACTATATCTTTTTGGACCCAGAATGAACATATTGTTTATAAATTCTGAATAAGAAAATCTCTTCTCCCTTTTGGATAACTCACAGGGTAGACTTTGGCAGGGGACTTGAATGAGGTTTGATCTAAATGAAGAAGACCAAGAGGAATGCACTAATGGTTCCAAGAACCATAAGCACAAAAATTTATTTTTGCTGTTACCAAATGCCCTCTAGGAATCTTTTGTAATCAATACAGGTATGATGGTGCCCCATCCTTTACACAGTTCTGTGCCTGGCCTTATTTCTTACTTCTTCATCATTGCTCTTGGAATGTCTGTTATCCCAGACATTCTTGGTGTTCGAAAAGCAGTAGCTATCAGCTATTTATAATATTCACAACAGAGAAATCTCAAATGGCTGAGAAACACCTAAAAATGTTCAAAGTCCTTAGTGATCAGAGAAATGCAAATCAAAATAACTCTGAGATTCCACCTTCCACCAACCAGAATGGCTAAGATTGCAACCTCAGGTGACAACACATGTTGGAGAGGATGTGGAGGAAGAGGAACACTCCTCCATTGCTGGTGGGTTTGCAAACTGGTACAACTACTTTGGAAATCAATTTGGAGGTTCCTCAGAAAATTGGAAATAGATCTCCCTGAAGACCCAGCTATACCACTCTTGGGAATATACCCAAAAGATGCCCCATCATGCCACAAGGGCATGTGTTCCACTATGTTCATAGTAGCCTAATTTGTGATAGCCAGAAGCTGGAAACAACTTAGATATCCCACTATAGAAGAATGGATGCAGAAAATGTGGTTCATTTACACAATGGAATACTACTCAGCTATTAAGAACGAGGAAATCTTGAGTTTTGCGGGCAAATGGATGGAACTAGAAAATATCATTGTGAGTGAGGTAACTCAGACCCAAAAGGACATGCATGGTGTATACTCACTGATAAGTGGATAGTAGCAAAAAATAAGTACAGACTATCCACAGAACTCAAGAAGGTCAACAAGATGAAGTGCCCAAGTGAGGATGCCTCTGTCCCACTTGGGAGGGAGAAGGGAGCAATCACAACTGGGGAGAGAGGGAGGGACCTGGGAGGGAAAGTGGGTAGGGTAGAGGGAAGTTGGGGGAAGAGGGAAACCTAATCTGGTATTGGGTGAGAAGCCCTAAAGGCCAGCAGAAAAAAAAAATGTAAACAGGCAACCTCAGGAAATAGAAGGTTGGGGGGAACCCTCCTGAATGCACCAAAGACCTGGGAGGTGAGAGACTCTCAGGACTCAAAGGGAGGAACCTTAGATGAAATGCCTGAAGTAGAGAGAGGGAACTTGTAGAGTCCACCTCCAGCAGAAAGAGAGGGCATCAAGTGAGAGAGGAGGTTGCCTTCACACAGTCACATCTCTGACCCATAATTGTTCCTGTCTGAAAGAATTACAAGGATGGAAATGGAGAGGAGCCTGAGGGAAAGTAGGTCCAGCAACAGGCCCAAAGTGGGATCCAGCTCAAGGGGAGATCCCAAGGCCTGACACTATTACTAAGGCTATGGAGCACTTACAAAAAGGGATCTATCATGACTATCCTCTGAAAGACCCAGCAAGCAGCTGGAAGAGTCAGATGCAGATACTTGCACTCAACCAATGGTCAGAAGCAACTGAACCCTGTTGTTGAATTAGGGGAGGCTGAAAGAAGCTGAGGAGAAGGGTGATCCTGTAGGAGGACCATCAGTCTCAATTAATCTGGACCCCCACCCCGAGATCTCTCAAACACTGGACCACCAAATAAACACCATACACCAATTAATATGAGGCCCCCAACACACATACAGTAGAGGACTTGTGGGTCTTTGTTCATTTAGAGATGATGCACCTAACCCTCAGGAGACTGGAGGCTCCAGGGAGTTTAGAGATCAGGTATGGTGGAGGTTGGGGGCATCCACAAGAGAGGGATAGGTGTAGGAGGAGGTGTGGGATATGAAATAGTTTGAGGGTGGATGGGAGTGGGCATAGAATATGGAGTGTAAAAATAAATTAAAAATAAAATTAAGTTTAAAAAAAAAAAAACAAGAAGATCATGAATTTTGCAGGTGAATGGACGAAACTAGAAAATATCATCCTGAGTGAGTAACACAGACCCACAGACCCAAAAGGACAGTCATGGTATGTACTCACTTATAAGTGGATATTAGCCATAAGTACAGGATGACCACACTACAGTCCACAAACCCAAAGAAGCCAAATAACAAGGGAAGATACTTGAATTATTTCTCAGAGTCAAAATAAGGTAGATATCAGAGGTGGGTAGGGCAGGGTGGAGGGCAGAGGGATCAGGATGGAAATTGGCAGTGTTAGGGCATCTCTAGGACATGCCAGAGATCTGGGCCTGGGGGAGGCCCCAGGATGACTTTAGCTGAGATTCCTAGTAGTGGAGAATATGGAGCCTGAAGTAGCCATCTCCTGTAGCCAGGCAGAACTCCAATTGGTGGAATAAGGACAACAACCCATCCACCAAACCTATCCTGACTATAAGATGTACAGGGATAAGAGAGAGCAGAGACAGAGGGACTTGTCAAACAATAACTGGCCCAACTTGAGACCTATCCCATGGGCAAGAACCAATCCCTGACGCTATTAATGATACTGTTATGCATGTAGATAGGAACCTAGGATAACTGTCCTCAGAGAGGCTCCACCAAAAACCTGACCTAAACAGATACAGAGACCCCCAGGCAAACATTAGACCGAGGTCAGAGTGTCTTGTGGAAGAGTAGAGGGAAGGATTGAGGGATCAAAAGAAGATATGAACTCTACAAGAAAAGCAACCAACCCTTGGAAGCTCCTTGTTCTTCTTTCTCTCCTATTTATTTCAAGGCTATGTAACTATGACTTAAGGTGTTCAAGTGACACAGACCATTGAAATACGTGAACACCTCCAAAAAAAAATTGAAGATGTCAAGAGACATCTATAGAAGAGGTTTGTTTTTGTTTTGTTTTGTTTTTGTTTTTGTTTTTCCTTCCAGCATTCTTAAACTGCTTCTAAATAAAGAGACTGATAGATACTGGGAGGAATTAGTATGATGCAGCTTTGTGGGGATGCTCATCAAATCGATCTGTAATGTTGGCCAGAGACTCACTGGTGGAAGGGAAACTAATAAAGCAGATGATGCTCACTGTGCCCTGGGGACCGTTTATAGCTGCTTTTCTCTCTCTCTCTCTCTCTCTCTCTCTTTCTCTCTCTCTCTCTCTCTCTCTCTCTCT
>NC_034596.1:85702504-85707496 GCF_900095145.1 Mus pahari | reverse complement strand
ATATATATATATATATATATATATATTCTTCATTTACATTTCAATTGCTATCCTCAAAGTCCCCTATACCCTCCCCCCACTCCTGCTCCCCGACCCACCCACTCCCACTTCCTGGCCCTGGCATTCCCCTGTACTGGGGCATAACAACAATATGAACTAATCAGTATTCCTGCCCCCAGAGCTGTGTGCATATGCGTCTCTAATTGCATATGTGTATCTAGTTGCTGCTACTCTTTATGCTCAAGCTTTGCATTCAAAAGGGAAGAAAAGGCAACAAAAACCTTGGGCAGAATTCCAGAGAAGTACAACAATTTTCAGAGGTTATGTGACCTGAAAGAGGGTTATGATCAGTAAATCATTAATCAAGTCCAGGAAAAATAAATAAACATGGTCATGTTCTGATCATTCATGGCTCTTGGTTGCTCCAATGGCTGAAGTATTGATTTGCAATACTTTTTTTTTTTTTTTTGATTTGCAATGGCAGAAGAATTTTGTACTCTGTTACATGCTCTCTCATGCAATGCTTCATCTTTCTATCACCATACACCAACCTTTGAAGATATCCACTGGTTGATTTTATTTGCCTCAACTTCTTTAGAGGATGAGGTTGAAGTGTCTAGAAGTTAGTTCACCAGCTTACAGATTGGGAAGAGCAGTGTTAAGATAAGAATACTGGTTTATTGGTTACTGGTCCAAAGTTTCCTATTGAATCTGAGGAGCAAGACTGTAAATGAGAAGAAAGATGGAATTCTCCAGGGAATTAAAGAGCACAAGATTTTTCATATATCGAATAATAGGAAACTGATCTCAACTACTTATAGGGGAAATTAGTTCATTTGTCTGTGTAACTGAAAAAGTCTTAGAGAACTGGCTGGGATAGACTGATCTACATCTTCCACTCACTTGTCTTAAATACTTTTCTCTTAAATCTGGGCATTTTTTTTAGTCTGTGTATGTTCGCTCCTAATCCAAGCTCTTCTCTTATGGTATAAAGATAGACAACTAACTGTGGCTCTCAGCTTTATTGTCTAACAAGGCCAACAATACCAGTGGGAACAAATTCTACCTTCCCCACAGAAATGTCAATAGTTTTGCTCCAAACCTTGGCATTGGTTTTCCATGGTGAATAATTTAGTCCTGTGTCAGGAGATGTGATGCTTTTATAGAATTGGCCTGCTTCATAAGACTAAGATAAAGGTGGATGATGGGAAGAGCCTTTAGTGGCATCAATTAATATAGATGTGGTTCTCAGAAGAAGGATGGGCCCAGGCTTGAAGTAAAAAACAAAAAGTCTATCCAGTTGGTCAAGTAGAGCCATTTTTACTCATGTATCTCACCTTGCTTTTGAGTAAGGAGTGAAAACCAGATGGGCAGCTGGGGCATAGATATATGAAGGAGCTCTGTAGGAAATTCTTTTGCATGTTTCTTTGTCTTTTATCCTTTGGCTCACATTTGGCCATCAAAGCACGCACTCATATTATAGTTTTGTATTTGAATCACTTCAAGTGGTTGTGCTCTTCTTTTTTTTTTACTTTTATTTTTTCAGGACTCTGCTTGCACACTCTCTCAACACATACAGGGGTCATTTCAGGTAGGATCAGATAGGATGCTGTTATGAGTTAGATATGTGTCTCTACCTAATATGCATAGTGAAGCCCAAATCTCTCATGTGGTAGCATTTAGAGGTTATGATCATTAAAAGGAAATTGGGTTTAGACGGTATCATAAGGATAAAGCTGTGCTATGAAGAGTAAGAGACATGAACTTTTCCTTACCACCATGTGCATGTTCAGGGAAAAGGCAATAACTTACAACTCATAACAAAGACTCTCAATAGGACTTTCCCACAAAGGTAGACTGAGGTCAAACTTCCAACCTTCTTAATGATGAAGAAAGTCATCTAGTCATAAAACACTCATATGGTAGTCAAGTTGACCTTACATTCCATGATCACATCCTCCAGTTTCATATTATCTTTCTGGGGTTTCATATTAGTTCCATCTCATGTTGAACTATCACAACCAAAAACAACTTGAGGGCATTTTAGATGTGCAGTCCATCACAGCAGAGAAGCCGCAGTAACGAGAACTTGGTCACATGGCCATATCACTTGTAGTAGACCAGAGTGAAATGAATGCATATATATTCAATTGCTTACTTGCTTGCTTGTTGCTTGTTCTCAGCTTGCTTTTATTACATTTATAGAGTTTAAGATCTTCTCCCTAGGCAATGATGCTGCCCACAATAGGCTGTTTTCTCATAACACCAATTAACTATGATAATTCTGTACAGTCATGCCTGTATAGACAATCTTTCATTAAGACTGGCTTCCTAGGTGATTCTAGGTCATAACATTGACAAAGCTAACCATTACAGGTAGGAAATCATACCAAAATATTATTTTTTCTAAGTGGACAATTCCTGATCATGATCATCACTGTCCTCACTGTTATAGACAACCATCCCCTTTGTCACCCCTTAAAAACAAGAACAACTTAAGTAGCTTTAGTTTTGGTTTTCTAGTGGGACTCAAGTTCTACATGACTTACAAGTATTCCAATTCCTGTGTTTGAGGGCTATTGCCAATTGTCAACTTGACAGAATTTAGAATTCCTGGAAGATGGACCTCTAGGCATGGCTGGAGGGGGGGGATTATCTTGATTATGTTCTTGCAAGTGGGAAGGCCTACTCTGTGTCAGTATGCCTTCTGTGTCAACCTGAAAAGATAGACTGATCTGAGAAGAAGGAACCTCAATTGAGAAAACGTCCCTACCAGCCTGGCCTAAAGGCAAACCTGTGGGGTATTTTCTTGACTGATGATTGATGTGAGAGGCCACAGTTCACTGTGGGTAGTGCCATCCCTGGGCAGGCAGATCCACCAAGCCATCCACAATTCCTTTAATCTACAGTAGTATTCTGCCTATCCAATATGCTAGGGCAATGGCAGTAAAAAGCTTGTGGAACTAACCTACCAATATTTTATTTGACTTAAGGCCATCTTCACAAATTGGAGCCCAGACCCAACACTGCTTGGGTGATCCAAAACCAGATAGCTCAGATACCTAGGGGAAAACCAAATACTACTAGTCTTAAAAAAAAAAAAAAGTAGAAAAAAAAAAGATATTCTGCTATACTTATAGATCAATGTCTTCCTTAGCTATCATTAGAGAAGCTTCAATCTGCAGTAAATGGAAACAAATAGAGACTCACAGACAGACATTATGCAAGAAGTGAGAGACGTTGGAATACTCAGCCGTAAATGGGATGTCTCCATTATATCCTTCCCCTCAGGGCTCAAGAAACCCATTAGAAAAGGAGGCAGAGTATAAGAGCCAGAGGGAATGGAGAATCCCAACTTCCTTTAAATCTATACAATCAAAGCTCATATGAATTCCCAGAAACTGAGGGGGCATGTACAGGGCCTTCAGAGGTCTGTACCATGACCTCTTTACAGTGAGATAATTTAGTTTATTTCCAGCATCTCCTTTCCTTGATATACCTGTTGGTAGACAATGACACACAGTATCATAGGCCCAGCAGGTGCAGGCTTGTTCTTGGGGACTATAAAATCTACTGTTAAAGAGTAATGTGTTACTTCAGATTCATAGTCATATTTCCCCACATGTATACTTTAAGATTATTATTAATAAAAGTCAAAAAGAGACAGTTATTCCCTCCAAATAACCTCTTGATGCTATGCTTCTTGATTAGTGACTAACTAAGAAGAAGGTACTAGCATTGTAGGGACACCCCTGATAACTTTCAGAGGAAGCATTTAGATGGGTAACTACCTGCTAACTTGCTTGTTGTTTCTTGGTGGTAGAATGGCTATGAAGAGATGTGAATCTTGTCTTAGATGAAATACTTGTTCAAAATTAGTTCCTGAAATGGTTTTCTATGCTGAAGTAAATCTTGGAATGTGCAAGAGAGGCCAGGATGATAGCACCATACCTTTCTATCAGATGGTTCAATGAACGAATGTCCATATACAACACTCATATGTGTATGTGTGTACACAAGCAGTATGATTAAAACTTTAATTGATCCAACAGATTAGTTTTAAAGGAGGAAGTTTTCAGTTATCCTAGACACTTTCCCAAAGTGTCATTGTGTTCCTCAAAGCTCATTTGAGTCTAGTGGCAGAATCATATGTCTCTATATGTGACAGTCAGTGTGCTGGTTGCCATGTGTTACTGGTTCTGGCCATAATTCATATTTACTAAATAACAATGAAGAATGCATAGCAGAGAAGATTTTGAATGCCTCTGCTCTTTCATAATTCTTTATATCACTGTCAAGTATATGATTATTCCAAAATAAGGAAGAGCAGAGATGGGAAGACCCACACAGATCATAGGAAGAAACAAGCTAAAATGCCAGCTCGACTCCCTGTTAAATATGCAACTCAACAGTATTCAAATAGGATTCATTCAATTGTGACAGGTTTACTGGTTTTTGCATAGGAATGTAATAAACGAGGCAGTAGGAAGTTCAATGAGGAGGCACATGTAATTAGGAAAGTTTGGCAGAGACTTGGGAGAAATGAACTGTATAGGTTAATCTCAGCTGTGTATATCACAGCACTGTGCTTAGCTCATGTGTGCTTGGAGCCATAGCTCTGACTCTTGGCCAAATCCATGTAAAAGATAATAACTGGTGATTAACATAGCCCTGTACTATTGCTCAAGACCGACCAGGGGCAACCTGTTCATTGAATGTGTTCAGTTGGCTGGGTTTGCCCATTTCTCATTATGTCTTCCAGTTTTTAGTGTTGATCTGACTCATCATGCAGCTTATTTTGCATGGCCAAAGACACAAAAAGACCCTTCTCTGGGTTATTCTCTGGCTTATTCAAGAGCCTTACCATGCAATTGTGTTATAAATAAAATTGTTTTCCTATTACTGCTGCTAGCCTGAAATCACACACACACACACACACACACACACACACACACACACACACACACACACACTCACACACACACACACACA
>NC_034596.1:85692843-85702463 GCF_900095145.1 Mus pahari | reverse complement strand
ACACACACTCACTTATGGGGGTCTTATTTTAAAGCCATGGCCATCTATATTTTTAACAATTGTTACTAACTTAAATTGTTTGGACTATCTTTCATTGTTGTGGATTGAAATTAAAATAAAATATACTTCTAAACAATAAGTTTTTTGGTTGATGTTTGCTGTGACCATTCTGTAAGTTCTACTAATGAAGACCTTCTCCTCCCTTGTTATCTCTGCTGCTCACAAATCACCATCTTGGCATTCAAGTATCATGTTTAATAGACAGAGCCACATATCAAAACAGAAGTATCAATATCCTAAAAAAATTCTTTCCTCTCTAAATGAGGAAATAGACAGCTAATACTGTGAAAAGAGACTAGAAAAAAACAAACAAACAAGATAATGTGTCACTGAACCCTGAATGGCATCTTCATTATAAAACAAAGTAGATTTGTCTAAAAATTCCATAGGACATTAGGTCCCAAATAACACCATCATATCTTAGATTTTCCTTGACAGTTTGGGTAGAATAAATTATTGACTGAATCTTCATTGGGTATTAGCAGAGCCATTTCAAACCAAATTGTAGGACAAGGGTACAATTATTGTCCAATGGCACTTTGACATTTGTACATTCTTCTGTCACTAATAAAATATGCTTATTTATGACACTACTTTTCTAGTAAAGAAATATGCTCCCAAAGAAGGATTTGGCAAGCTTACACATAATAATATATTTTCAAGTCCTTGTTTACATGGTGATACACATAGATCTCCCCCATAGTTTTTCTAGGTCTTCAAGGAAATTAGAGATGTTTTGTATCTTCTGAAGACAGAAGTATTAAAGGCCAGTATGCCATCCAGAGAACCACAGTGCCCAATCTTTATTCTAGTTACCTGAGTAGAGTGGAAAAGAATGAGATTTCATTCGTGTTAGACATAGATGACACAAACATGTGTAGGAATCAATGCAAAAATGGCAGATGGACCACTTGCCATCTGTCAGACAACACATAGTGGGCACTTCAGCCACACATGTCAGCATGGCCCCACAAACACCATGCAATAACTGAGTGCTTACTCTGCTATAAGTATTCTGTGTTGAACCATCCTGAGATTTAGAATCGTTACCATGTGGAAGTAGAGACCAAGTAGAGAAAACCATGAAACCATGATACCAGAAACACTCCCATACTGTATTAATTTTTAAGTTGAATATAACAAATCAATTTCAAGAATAAATGCAGAGTATCAATTATAATTGAAAGTTAAGTTTAATTCCATTAAAATAATTTATAGACAGGAATTTTATGGCCTATTTAGACAAGGAAGAGATGTTTCTATGTGTCTTAGTTAGAGTTTTACTGCTGTGAACAGATACCATGACCAAGGCAACTTGCGGAGAGCTTTTGGTGGGCTTAAAGAAATTTACTGCTTATAGCAATTTGGCAAGTACTTGTCCCTGGGTTCTGGAGGAGGAAGTAGGATCAGATAAGAGTATTTGCATTTGGGCTAATGCAAGGATCAAGATAAACACATCTAAGGGATGTGTGACTTCCCTTTTGTCTTGGTAATCCTGATAAGCTCCCAGACACAGTGCCTTTGTTTATTGCTTTATTTGATTATTACCTGGTGTGATCTCTTTGTTCATTGCCTTGTTTAATCACTTTGTCTTTGATCAAAGAACTGACCCTATTCTCTGCTAGTACCTAGAATGGTTTAAAAGCTGGCTGGGAAAAATTAAAGGTGCTTCAGCCTCAGCACTGGCTGGAGACATGTTATAATGTTTGTCTAATTGTCTTTTTTGTTTTCAATCCTCATTCCTGCCCTTGAGACCCTCTTGATTTATAAGCACAACACTCACTTGGGGCTGGCTTATAGGTTCAGAGCTTCAGTCCATTATTATCAAGATGGGAACATGGCAGCATCCAGGCAGGCATAGAGCAGGAGGAACTGAGAGTTCTACATCTTCATCTGAAGGCTGCTAGCAGAATACTGGCTTCCAGGCAGGTAGGACTAGAGTCTTATAGTCCATGCTCACATTGACACACCTACTTCAACAAGGCCACACCTCCAAATAATGCCACTCCCTGGGCCAAGCATATATAAACAATCACACTATCCTAGAAATCAATGTTTACTGGAAATAGAAAGATAGATCAGGTTAGATGTTACACAGTCTATGCTCATAAGGAGTTTGCTTTTTGATATCACCTACACAACAATGTTTTTAAGTGAAAGAGCAATATGATAAATCTGTTTTTTCCCCCCACATACATTTCTTTTTTCAAGACAGGGATTCTCCCTGTACCCCAGGCTGTCCTGGAACTCTCTCTCTCTCTCTCTCTGTAGACCAGACTGGCCTCAAACTCAGACATCTACTAGCCTCTGCCTCCTGAGTACTGGTATTAAAGACATGTGCTACCACAGTATGGCTTTAAATCTGTTTCTTGAGTAGTATCTTGTAGCATGGATTGATGGAGAGCCAGCACGACTTCACATCTCTCTCTCTCTCTCTCTCTCTCTCTCTCTCTCTCCACCACCACCAATTTAATCAAGGTTTCTTAGTGTCTGTCACAGAATACATCATGTTAGCTGTGATAACGACTACCACTACTCTCATTAACCTTCTTTTTTTTTTTTTTTTTTTTTTTTGAGACAGGGTTTCTCTGTATAGCCCTGGCTGTCCTGGAACTCACTCTGTAGACCAGGCTGGCCTTGAAATCAGAAATCTGCCTGCCTCTGCTTCCCGAATGCTGGGATTAAAGGCATGCGCCACCATGCCTGGCCACTCTCATTAACCTTAAACCTAAGGGATCTTCTTGTTTGCACTGCCACAGTCCTGGGATTACCAATATCCTACCACTCCTGGCTTTTTACATGTGGGGTCTGGGACTAGAACTAAGGCAAACAATTTCAGGACAGAGCTATACATCAGTTGCTTAAATAATTTCTTAAAACAAACAAAATATATTTTTTAAAAAAATCCCTCCATCCTCTCTTGCTTTTGTCAGCTATGAGTACTTGTTGAGTTGTTCTCTGAGGTTCAGTTTTTAAACTTGTAAAATGAGGGCAATATAGTCAAATGTATAAGGGTGCTTCAAATTTTATATAAAAGAAAAGGTCTCTTTCGCAGGCTGCTTATCCCTTCGAGTACCAGAACCCCTTGAACTGTGTGTTAATAGTGCAGGCAGCGACTAGAGTAATGAGTCCCTGGCTTTCATTCCTGACCTAAGGTCTTTGAAATACACCTCGTTTCAAATGTCACTGTGTTGAAGGGCAGGGCTCAAACTGCTGTGGAAAGAATGAGGCAGTTATGTGATTTTGAAAGTAAGATGATGCCTTCAGGTCATCTCACTCCTCACATTGGGTACTTAGGATTCTACACAGGATCCCATGCGACTCAGCTAGCCACACATATGGTAGACCCCACAGTGCCCGGAAAGGATGAGGCATTATGGTTGGGTTTCCCGTGAAGATGGACTTGATTGCACGCTACTGAGAGGAGTAATGAGTTCAGGCAGTGGCTTCAGTTGTGCACTGGGGATGAAGAAGTCCACTCTCACAGTGGTTTCCCTGGGCAGAGCACATCATTTGTGGAACACATAGTTGCATCTCGCCAAATGGAACAACATTGTCCAGTGGTGTTTTGGGAAGAACATAGACATTGTCTAATACCACAAGGAGAGGATATTGTCACTTTTGCTTGACTTGAAAGCAAATCATGGTTATTTTGATGTGTCTGGTTACCCACAATTTCAGCATAGCTAAGGAAAAGATCAATTTAAAAAGCACTCCTGCACTGACTCAATGAGGTATGACTGCAAAGAGAGTAATAAATTATGTTTTCTAGCATTGCTTGAAGAGATCAGTCACCACTGGTTTCTCTCTCTCTCTCTCTCTCTCTCTCTCTCTCTCTCTCTCTGTCTCTCTCTGTCTCTCTCTGTCTCTCTCTCTGTCTCTCTCTCTGTCTCTCTCTGTCTCTGTCTCTCTCTCTCTCTCTCTCTCTCTGTCTNCTCTCTCTCTGTCTCTCTCTGTCTCTGTCTCTCTCTCTCTCTCTCTCTCTCTGTCTCTCTCTCTCTCTGTCTCTCTCTGTCTGTCTCTCTCTCTCTCTCTCTCTCCTCTCTCTCTCTCTTTCTGTGTGTGTGTGCTGTGTCCTCTACAAACACTGTACCTACCACTTAATTTAATACCACAAAAGTTTTTTTTTTTTAAAGAAACAACTCCCACACATTAGTGTTATGTTTTAAAACATCTTTCTGCTTGATTCTAAATTGTCCACAACCAGTCATCTAGAAGAAAATGGTACCTTGAGGACAATAAATAGATGTATTTTCACACAGGCACAGGATACGCCATCTCCGCAGCATTGTTGTATGGCTCTCACGCTGTCAGCTTCTCCTCTGAGGAATGAACTACGGAAGCTTTCTGTTTTATGAAGGCTTCATATTCATAAGGCGATGGCTCTGCTTGCTCTTGGCAGGCCCTACACTCACTCTGTTAAACTGGAAGTCATTTATCTGAATCGAAGCCCACTATTGGAACAAGCTGAACAAGAACTCACAACGCACATAAAAGCTTTTGGAAGAGACCTGGGATTGGCTCTGGGGGTGGATATAATTCAAATGCAAATGCACTTCATCAGAGGTTTGACTTGGATGCCAAATTTTGGGGCAAAAGAAGGACCAACTACTGATCATTTGCTCTTTTCTCCCAAAAAACAGAAAGCCAACTGTACAGTCAATATTCCTTCTTTCAAAGTAATGTCATAAAGGCTTGAAGAAAGCACTATGGTGCTGAGCTCATCATTCCAGTGGATGCTACCTACCTATGATGCCGCTTTACCATTCCACGGTAGAGTGGGCTTTGAAAAGTGAGGAAGGAAAAATATACAGAATTGAAAAGTAAGAGAAACAACCATATTTAAAAGACCATAGAGATGGTTCTGTGAGTATAGTGCTTGGATGTAAACGGAAGGACCTGAGTCTGGATCCCTGGCATCCACATAAGAGCAAAGCAGGATGACATCTGTCTAGAACCCCATCTGTCTAGAACCCCATCTTTCTAGAACCCTATCTGTCTAGAACCCCATCTGTCTAGAACCCCATCTGTCTAGAACCCTATCTGTCTAGAACCCATCTGTCTAGAACCCCATCTGTCTAGAACCCCAACTGTCTAGAACCCATCTGTCTAGAACCCTATCTGTCTAGAACCCATCTGTCTAGAACCCCATCTGTCTAGAACCCATCTGTCTAGAACCCCATCTGTCTAGAACCCATCTGTCTAGAACCCCATCTGTCTAGAACCCATCTGTCTAGAACCCCAGCACTAGGCCAGGAAGGCAAAACAGGTAAATCCCAGTGCAGGTGCTAGCCAACCCATCTGTTACCAGTAGTAGGTGGAGGATGGGCCAGGTCATTCCTGGTTCTACTTTGCTTATTCAAGAAATTGAAATAAAAGCCCGTGTACAGATTTATAAAGTATAAAGGTGACTTTATTTACCTTTTTCTCTTTTAATTTTATTTTAAAAAGTTTCTTAATACAGTATATTTCTACTATGGTTTTCCCTCCCCCAACACCTCACAGATCTTTCCCACCTCTCTCTCCTCTCACCTGGATCCAAACCATGTCTGTCTCTTGTTAGGAAACAAACATGCATCTAAAAATAAAATAAAATAATAAGGTAAGGTGAAACACAACCAAACAAATCAGAACAGGACAAAACAAACAGAAGAGAAGAGCTAAAGAAAAAGGAAGAGAAATACACAGAAATGCAGAGACTCACATGTTCACAGGCCCAGGTATCCCATAAAAACACAAAACTTGAAGCCACAATATATGAACAAAAGTCCATCAAGATTTTTTTTTAAAAAGGACGGAGAACTGGAGGTCTTGGGAGGGTAGAGTACAATCAGTCTCTGCAACATTGGTTCTCCGGTGGCTGCTGTGTGGCACAGAGAGATTGAGCTGGTGGGTGTGTGAAGCAGCAGGCTCAGCAAGGGATCTGCCTGAGTGCAGGGGGCAGCTAAAAAGCGATGCCATGAGCGGGAACACCCCTTACATTGACAACAAGATCAGCCTCATCTCCAAGGCGGAGATCTGCTATGAGGACATCTTCTATACCATTGACACTGAGAACTCCATGGTAGCCGTCGCCAAAGTTCAATTCTTCAGTAGAACAGGTAGACCAACAGATCATCCCAAACTGCCTCCAGATGAAGTCTTTGAATATATAATATTCCAGGAGACTGATATTAAAGACTTCTGTCTATGAGCCAATGAAATAGCAATGTTCTTTGCCCAGCTATTGTTCAGTCTTGACTAGGTTCATCTTCATTCCAGTCAGTGAGTTCCTATGGACCTTTCGGCAGGATGCTGGCATATAGTCAGTTCAGTCCAAGTACATTAGTTGGGCCTTAGTTTGGTGCTGTTGGTGTTTCTGGGAGCTCCTTGACATCTTTTGGAAATAGAAGCATCAAATAGTAGTACCTTATTCCAGAACAATGCATTTGTTTTGCCTTCACACAGTACACAAGATCTGTAAAACCACAGCTAGCCCAAGATCAATCAAGCCCTCAGACCCTTTGAACAAAATTTCAACCATGGTACAAGCAGTATAGACCATCTATACCCACTTACCTGCTCCAGCAACTGTTGGGTGAAGGAGCTCTTTTCCAGCCAGGTCTTTGGCCCCTACCTGCCAGAAAACAATAGCCAACCAAGAGCATAGGGAAACCGAAGCACAAAATCCCAAGGCCAGACCAGAAAACAGGCAACTCAGAAATACTATCAAGAGTCAATTAGTTCCAGGGATTCCTTCTGCTCCAAGACAGGACTGGAGGTGAGGGGGTGTGTGTGACGGGGGGTCATGGAGGTAGCGGGGAAAGATTTGGTATCCATCGAGATGGTCTAATGATATTTGAGAAAGAGTTTGACTTTGAAAGGGCAAATGCACAATCTAACAAGGAGGAAATCGACAGAGAATTTCATAATAAACTTAAATTAAAAGAAGATAAGCTTGAGAAGCAAGAGAAACCTGTACATGGTAAAGGAGACTCTGGAATCTACATGCAAAACAGCAAGGGAACGCTGTGAGGAAGAGCAGTTTGGGTTCAATTGCTACTTCAGCAGAACCAAGTCATTCTTCAGAAAGCATAGGTGTATGTTGAGTAGCAGATGGTTGCGATTCCTTGCCTAGAGTTGAACCAAAGAAAGCTAAATGGAACTGCTAAGTATTTTCTCATCGCTGAAAGGATTTTTCTTATCACTAATTAATTCTTTGGCAATTATTTCAAGTTGCCTGCAGATAGGTTGTGATACTGTGTTTTGAGTCACAAAAAGTTTTGTGTGTGTATGTGTGTGCGTTTGTGTGTGTGTATCTTTCTCTTTGTTTTTTGGAGATCCTATAATATGAGGTAGCATATTTCAACAACTAGGGTCCTGGATGGTAGATAATTTTGTCAGTCAACTACTATACACACAGGTAGATACTGTTTCGTAGGCAAAGGTAACATTTTTACATAATTGTAAAATTCCATTATATTCCATTGCCAAAGAAACATTAAGAACTTTGTGTAGTTGCATGAAGAGCAACCAATTTTTTTTTTTTAAAGAATAAACATTTTACTCAGCAAACATACCTGTCCTTGCCGAACAGGTTATGGTGTCTCTTCACAGCAATAGAGCACCAACTAAGATACTTCCTTTGACAATCCCTTTCTTCACACCTCTGATCATCTAGAGAGTAGGGCTAGAGACTCCTGCCACACATTTTCCAATCCGCAATACCACTCTTTTTATTAAAGTCCATCTGGTCTACAATATCATAATTTCTTCCTTTATGTTTTCCAGGTGAGTCTTGATTATTTGTAAATAGAGTGTTTATCTATTCTTTGGACATTTCATACATGTATATAATATATTTTGATTGTATTCCCACACACACACACACATACTCTCTCTCTCCCAGCAACTTCTTTCAAAGCTGCCTCCCAGAGTCCCCCTCCAACTTCATGGTTTTGTTGTTATTGTTGTTGTTGTTTATAACTCACTGAGCCCAATTAATGTCTCTCAGTCAGGTATGTGGTCTGGTAAACTCCTCTACCCTCCATGTGATAGGAGGTCGATAGGTTTGATCTTGTCCAGTTTCTCTGCAGCCAACCACTGCTGCTATGAGTTCATGAGTACGAAGAGAACAATGTTGGTTAAGAAAGGTGCCAAGCAAGACCTTCCAGGAGAAAGTGTCATTCCTCAGAAAGTACAGGCAGTTGAACAGGCAGCCAAAAAAAATCTGCAGACACTGCTAAGTGTTCTCAGAGGGGAAACATAGCCACCCCTTAAGAACTAACAGTGTACATAACCAAAATTAATTGCTCTTAGTTGGCCCATAATAAATACATTTGATGAGTTTCTGAATTAATGATTTCAATTATAGTTATTTATTAATTTATGTGAATATTAACTTTCCTTCTTCAAAACAATAACTTGCAAATTAAAATGCAGCACATGAATTTAATTAAAAATTTAGTAATTAAAATGTATTGAATAATATAGGAATTTCTATGTTTACTAAGTAGTGAAACTATCCAGCAATCCTGTCAGAGATATCCCCAAGAGACTTGCTAAAGTTCAAGGTATAGAATAATTCATCCAAAATGGCAGACACCATCTATGAAGGACATAAAGATTTCTTTTTTTTCTTATTGGAGACACAGACATCTTTACATTTTCTTTTTCTTCTACCCCTTTGCTGTCCTATAGAACAGTTCCTTTGAGAAAGTATGGGATTTTCTCATCTACTTATATTTTCAAGGGTTTTATGCACAGTGCCTTCTAACAAATTTTCAATTGAGTGTGATTTAAATGAGTAAGGTAAACATGATGTATATAGAATCTAATTTCCTTTCTGTATGACATCAAAAGCCATACTTTTCAACTATTTCGATTGCAGTCATCAATAACTAAAGTCTCCATTCAGCCAAAGCTCTAGACTTTTGGCTCTGGGAGTCAAGGAGGCACAAGCCTCTGTTTGTGCTCCAGATGAAGCACATCTGGATGAATTCCCCATGAAGTTGTTATTTAGAGTCCTGGCAGGATCTTTCATGAAGTAGGGAGTTGCAGTTGGCATTCCTCTTAGCATTTTTCTGCTTAATAGATAGCCTCACAGCGATCACACAGCACAGTCTAGGCAAGAATACTGAGGACCCATCCTGCCTTTGTAGACTTTGGTGAGAATAAATGGCTGACAGACTTTTCTTGGATCTTAAGGTCAATAAATATTAATTGGGGCTTTACTCTAAGTAAGACACTTGTCTAGGCACAGAAAGAGATAGAGCCATGTTGTTACATCAGTGAACATCAAAGAAGAGAAGTGTATATATTAACATAAGTGAAAAGCATCTAATTAGCATTGTGAGACAGACACTAGTATGAACTTTGAAGACAGAGAAGGATCAAGAGAAGTTGAAGACTTAAGAAAGATGTGTAATCAGGGCCCCCAATGGAGGAGCTAGAGAAAGTACCCAAGGAGCTGAAGGGGTCTGCAGCCCTAAAAGAGGAACAACAATATGAACTAACCAGTATCCCCAGAGCTCATGTCTCTAGCTGTATATGTAGCAGAAGATGGCCTAGTCGGCCATCAA
>NC_034596.1:85688143-85692468 GCF_900095145.1 Mus pahari | reverse complement strand
GAGGAAGAGGAAGAAGAAGAAGAAGAAGAAGAAGAAGAAGAAGAAGAAGAAGAAGAAGAAGAAGAAGAAGAAGAAGAAGAAGAAGAAGAAGAAGAAAATGAAGAAGCAGAAGGAGAGGGGATGGGATAGGGAGTTTGTGGAAGGTAATAACATTTGAAATGTAAATAAATAAAATAATCAATAAAAATTAAAGAAAAACAAGAAAAATGTGTAATGAAGGAGCTGGGGTTTTTGCTTTGACATTGAAGAATGATTGGGCTTCGTAAATAAGGAATTTAAGAAGCAATATAAATAAACGTATACAAATTCAGATGCACGGGATTACTTAAGATATAAAAATATAATAAAAGTGGAATATCTCTTGTATTTGGGGGTTTATCATTTTCAATTGTATCTACTAAAACTTCTAATCTTTTATTCTGACACGAGAGCCAGGATCAACCTCTTTATTGAGTACAGTGTTTAAGGTCCCAAAGTATTTTAGAGGAATCATGAAAACATTTAAACTTCTTTTTTAAATCACAAGGAAAAACTATTACAATCCAGGGTATTCATACTAACACAGCACAAACCTATAGTGCTAATTACTGTTTGCATGGAAGATTCATGAAGGTCAAAGTATGGTGGAAGCATGGCTTTGGATGGAGCCATCCTTCATGCCCTTCATTCCTGTATGCTTCTCTAAGCTACATCCCAAGTGGAGTACTTTCTTTTAATTTCCACTGTGTCAGAAAAAAAGCCAAGGCACTGTGATCTTGAATGTTGATATAATCTGAGGTCTCAGCCTGATTCCGGCATCAATTCTCATCATGTCTGCTTCACTTACTACCCAGTGAACTGTAGTTATCCTTCCTCAAAGTGTCCAGCAGCATCCTATTACACTGAACATGAATCATAAAATTTCATTTTCTTTCCTCAATGAAAGATTCCTGGCATCTGATGCCATATTATGTCAATCACCAGGTTGGAATGGCCTAGTATTGTTAGTCATTTTTATATTTTGGAAACATCTACCTTGAGGTTTATTCATTACCTTCAAGTTTCTTACTTTCCTTATCTTTACATGATTTCTGTTTCCAAATATTTGGATATGAATTGATTGTAACTTCTTTAGAGAGTTCTTCAATGACCACATCAGCCCCTCCCATATACTCTGTATTTGTCTAACATAGCACTTACCAATATATAAAATTCAAATATGTATGTATATGTAGATTTTTATTACAAAGGCGAGCTTCATAAGAATGACTGCTATCTCAGACTTTAGAAAATCCCAGGAAAATGGTGGACACATGTATCTGTTGCAAATGTGACAAAGTTATGCATTTAGTGATATAAATTTGGTTTATTTCATGGATTTTACGGTTTAGCAGGGCATGTATTTATTATCACAACATATCATCTCAAGGTCTTGGTAGCAACTTCTACTCTTCCATTTTTCTAAAAGATGACATTGGGATTATGTAGGCCTATAATTATACCCATTTCCCATCTGAACCCTGTCAACTTATCTTTAAAGTTGATCTCTTTACCTTGCTTCTTTCGATGATTGTTTTGTCTTGAATTTGAGTGATGGCTGCAGGCTATAAGACATAGAAGATTGTTCTTAACTTGGTAAACAATAAAAAGTGGCTGAAAACTTTAAACAGAAATATGCTTAATGCAGGATAGTCTGGGAGTGGTGTAGGAAGTTGAGAAAAGCAAGGAAAAATTAGAAGGCCATTGCTGTGGTCTGTTAAGCACAGGCCATGTTTAGAGACTATTAACCCCAAATTGTACGTTGCTTGCAAGCATTTTCTTAATAGCAACTATTTAAAGAAGGAGACTTCATTTCATACCTTTATTGGAAGCAACTCGTGGACAGAAAACCCTGATCTATCAGAAAAACTTATTTTAGATATTTGCTAATGAAAATTGTCAGTGGCCTTTGAGCATAGAGATAACTATAACTTTTTTTTTTACAATAATTAAATGTTTGCAGACATAAATGATGTTTATTCTAGACATGCTGTCTTTGAGTGCTTTATAATTCAAATTGGTTCTGATCCCCCTTTCTTTCTTTCTTTCTTTCTTTCTTTCTTTCTTTCTTTCTTTCTTTCTTTCTTTCTTTCTTTCTTTCTTTCTTCATTAATCACAATTCTTTTGGCATATTATATGCTCAGGAATGCTTAATTCACAGGTGGAGAATGAGAAAGATTTGTCTCCCCCATGGAGGTAAATCTTTCTATATTTAGGGATGTGCTATATGGAAATTTTTGGTCTTTTCTTACCTAGTTTCTTCTAATGATGTTATAACTAATTTCTACTCATTTTTACAACTGTTCTCTATTAATCTATACAGCTTTTTAAATCTAAACTCAGCAATTGTGTAAAATGTGGACAAGGTCATTACCATTCTTCTGCTCGATATCAAAAGTGGCTCTTATAGCACCTAGTGTACAGGTAGATCTTATGCTCTGTCTTCTAGCATTATTTTGTTACTATAATATTTTATTAATTCTTTGAGATCTTCATACTTGAACTGATCTTCTTGCCTTCTCTTAGATCCATATCCTATTTCCTTCCAACTTCATGGCTTCTTGGAAAAAGAAAAGCATAGTAACCTCACTATGTGCTTCTCATATACTTATGGGTGTGTTGACAGATTTACTAGATATTAACCTATGAGGAGGCTGTATATCTAAAGAAAACTGACTCTTCTTCCCCCTAAAGCCACCAATTATCAATAGTTCTTCAGCTAGAGGTGAAGGAGACTGCAGGTCCCTCTCCTTGGTGTGCTAAAATGTTGATTGGCTTATTACTGTACTAGTCTTATGAGAGCAACCATAGCAGCTGTGAGTTCATGAGAACAGTGGCCCTATCATGTCTGGAAGAAAGTGTTTCATTTTGGTCTACTTCATCCTCTAAGTCTTACACAGGTTTACCCTCTGCCACAATGTGCAGTCTTAGGTACAGGGTGATTAACATTGTTTATGACTGAGCACTCCACTGATACTAATTTTCTGCACTTTGACCAGTTGTGAGTTTCTGCACTGACCACTGTTAACTTCATAAAATTTCCCTGATGAGGACTAAGAACTGCATGAATTTATGGGTATAGAAATATGAATTTAAAGAAAATTTGTACTACTTCAATTTAACAGTAGTAGGTTCAAAGCCTCAAGGGCTATGGGCTTACTGAAAATGTGTTCTTGGTCAAATTTACAGTACCTTCCTGTGAAGCAAGTCTTAAATCCATTTAGAAATCAGCTGGTTACATTTATAACATTCATAATGGCACTGTGTTCATGATCATAGTTTGACACTCAAGCTGTTACTGAAGCTTGCACGTCTTACAACTGGGTAGGATTGATGATTTTTTTTTTCTCCTCCAGCAGCCTACTCAAAGCTCTCCTGGTCTTTTAAAGCTGATGAGCACCTCTTGAAAGGCTTATGTATCAAACCTAACCCATTCACTTTTCTCCAGGAGACTGAAGTCTCTATTAATCTCCAAATGTTCCATGGATGCATCAGTGGTGACGTGTTTTCACTACTAACTTTTCTTAAGACCTACAAATTCCAACCATCTCATATAATTTACCTTTTTATAGTATTAATACTTTGAACATCTACATATAAGCAACACAATGATGCCAAATAAATGTTTAAAAAGCATTTAAATAACAGACTCAAGTAGCACTGGGAGAGAGATTTCTATGGAAAAATACCCACTCTAACTCAAATACCAAAACTACAGTTATTTATTTATATTTATTTATATGTATATATGTTTTGGCTGAATGTAGGTATGTATACATTATATATTATTTTTGTGTATATGTATGTATATAATCTATACCATGTGCATATCTAGTTCCTGCAAAGGTCAGAAAGAGGAATCAGAACTAAAACAGGAGTCATAGATAATCATCAGCCATCATATGGGTGCTGAGAATCAAACTCAGTCCCTTTGCAGGAGTAACAGGCCTATAAACCTGTTCTTACTCACCAAGACACAGTGGAATGTAGGAATGACCTCTGGTTCTCGTATTATCAGATAGAAAATTGTCTGGATAGACAAATTCTCACGCACCTTATACCATTGTTGCCCGATTAATCGTACACTTGACACATTTATATCTGACTCACTATAATGCTTCTTTCATTTTTTCTTTTTTTTTATTATTATTATTTTCTTTATTTACATTTCAAATGCTATCCCGAAAGTTCCCTATACCCTCCCCCTGCTCCTGCTCCCCTACCCACCCACTACCAATACTTGGCCCTGACATTTCCCTGTGCTGGGTCATATAAAGTTTGTAAGACCAAGGGGCCTGCCTCTCTTC
>NC_034596.1:85684964-85688132 GCF_900095145.1 Mus pahari | reverse complement strand
GTTCTGATGATGGTGAGTGGTCTTGGTTTCTGTTAGTAAGACTCCTACGTTTGCCTTTCACCATCTGGTGATCTCTGGAGTTAGTTGTTATAGTTGTTTCTGGTTGGAGCTTGTTCCTCCTCTGATTCTGTTAGCCTCTGTCAGCAATCCTGGGTGTCCAGCTCTCCTGAGTCTCAGTGGTCAGATTACTCTCTGCAGGGAAGCTCTCTTCTAGCAGGGAAGGTGCACAGATGCCTTGCGTTCAGATCTGCCTCCTGGCTGAAGATGTAGGCCCAAAACAGGGCCTGTCCCAGGAGATGTGTTGCCTCTGCAGTTTATTCACTCACCTGCACAGAGACTAGTCACTGAGGGACCCTGGACACAATATGACTCTCTCACCTGCTCTGGCAGACAGAGCCATCACAGGTGGCCACCTTTCCTCTGGCGAGGAAGGTGCCCAAATTTCTGGAGCCCGACACAGGGTCTGTCCCAGAAGNTAGGTTGCTTCTGTCTGTCCCAAATCTGTGTAGCTTCTGTGATCCACACTTTGGCCAGCGCAGACTGGAGCCTAAGCGAACCAGAGCAAATATGGCTCTCCTGCCAGCTCAGGCCTTGAGACTCCTCTTGGGCGGACACCCCTCCTCAGGTGGGAAAGGTGCCTGATAACTGGAGCCAGAAATGGGATCTTTCCCAGAAGCTGTGTCGCTTCTGTAGCCCGCCCTCTCCCTGGCAGTGAACTGTAGCAAAGATCATAAAGCTTCTTTCTTTTACTACTCAGTGAAGAATTACTTTGGTCCACAAATAAAACGGAAATCTGACTTATTGTCCTGGAGATTATTTACCTTCTTCAGTATTTAATCATGATATCTTGGATCAAAAAGTTGGCCTACTGATTACATGGAATTTATTATGAAAAGCTGTAAAAGGTCCCTTCTTCCTTCAACCACTCCTGCCTATCACCATCCCACAGTCTTAAAGCTTTCTCAGAAGGGTATCCAGTTCTTTTATTACTTTCTATTACAAATGGTAAATGTCCCTTACCAAATTAGTATTCATCTAGTGACCCTTTAAAGCAAATATTTTATTAAATATTTATAACTAAAGGTCCAGAAAGATGGCTCAGCAATTAAGAACACTTGTTTCCCAATGACGAATCTCAGCATCCATGTTAGGCCACTGAAGAATATCTGCAACTCCAGTTTGTAGCGCCTCAGCACTCTATTTTATACTTTACGGGAACTCATTAGCAGGGCAACCTACATTCACACAGACACAAACCAACATGAGCACACGTATGAAATCACACATAAGTCGAAAAAGAAACTTCTAAAGCTATTTTAACCAAATTTTAGAGAGAAGGTATGAAGAATCTAGAGAAGAGACAATGAAAGGGAAATAAAGTATAGGGTAAAATAAGGGAAGGTTGACCCTCAAATTGTACTTACAAATTGCGTGTGTGTGTGTGAGGAACAATGATATAGAGCTGGACTCAAATGTCAGAGAGGTCAGGTGAGGGGAAAGCTCTCCCGTGAGGGCAATTAAGGATTGGGGCAATCATACAGAGACTTTTCATCTGCTGCGTAATCTGGCTTGGGTCCAGCCTTGACCAGGGCTTGGCACCCAGAGGGCATTACAGCATAATTGACAGAACACTGGAAATCCAAACTTTGTCCTCAGCTTCACCCCTTTCCATTCTGGTCACCTGGGATTGGGAAATTCATCTCTGTAACAGAGATTCTTGGTCTTAACTGTTGTGATCAAATGCCATAACCACCCAAGGGAATATCTGTAAGGAAGCCAGAAACTTCAGGAGGCTTGTGCCTTAAAAGAGATGGAGAAAGATTGTGAGAGCAACTAAATAGGTGTTTTAGCCCTTTCCTCAAGTCAGTATCAGTTCCATCTTATCAGGTGGCACAAATACAAACTTTATTACATTTTAAACATATACAAGTAGAAAGACTTGGCTATAATAATTATCAAGATATTGATAAATTATCAATATAATATTAAATGTGCTTTAATCAATATCCCCACCTTCACTTGTAGCATGCTGATTATAGATTTTACAGTTTTATAAAGTTAAATTGACATAACAATAATGCAAAGAGTTAAAGTATGCAGTTCCATAACTTTTGTATATGATTAAAAAGTGCTGCCATAACAGCATAGATTTAGAGCATTTCCTTCATCCAAAAATGTTTTTGCTTGTCTGCCTGCAGCTGGATATTCCAGAAACCCTAAGGTAGTTATCAGGGTAAGAACATTCCATTCTATTATTAATTTGTTGAGGACATTTATCGTGATGTTAGTTGAACTTTGTCATATACATTTTGGCCTCTTTAGAGATTATTGCTTTTATGCTACTAATACTGATTTTTGAAGCTGGGCTAATCTTTTGTATCAAGGTATATCCTACCTTATTACATAGAATGTTATTGGACTCAAATTACTAATTTTAAAAGACTTTTTAAAATCTTTTCCCCTCAGGGAATATTAATTCATTTTATTGGAGCTTGTGTAAGCCTTGGTATTATCAAAATTCTTGTCCCACAGAGTGAGTTGGAAATTGCACTTTCCTTTATTTTCAGAAATATGTGTTTCTTAAACACTTGCCAGAAATCACGGAAGCTATCTGGATATAAGTTTTTCTTTGTGGGAATTTTTTGTTGTTTTGTCTGTTATTTTTCAGTTGTATGTGTGTATAAGATTGCAGGTGTACATATGTTAAGTTCAGACAACAGCTTTGGGGAGTTGTTCTCTTTTTCTACTTGGGGTTCCAGGGATAGAACTCAGATCATCGGGTTTATGTGGCAAGCATTTTCACTGTTTTTACCACTGAGCTCTCTTCTGGGCCCAATGGAAGTTCCAGCTGCTAATTCATTTCCTTTTGTTATTGTTTTGTGCTTATTTAGACCTTTCTGGCTTTCATTGCTCCAGTTGTGGTTGTCTTGTCTCTTTAGAACTGTAACTTTTATTGATGTTTATCTCAGATAACTAGCTTCCATGGCATTCTTTTTAAAAATCTTGTTAATAACTATAGGGTTGGTAGTGATGCTGCCGCTTTCATGTTGATTTTGTTAATACATGTCTTTGCTTTTTTTTTTTTTTTTTTTTTTTTTTTGTGCTTTATTAGTTTACCAGAAGGTTTGTCATCTCTGTTCATCTTTTCAAGAAATAGTTCAATCCAGT
>NC_034596.1:85667182-85684935 GCF_900095145.1 Mus pahari | reverse complement strand
GTTGGTAGTGATGCTGCCGCTTTCATGTTGATTTTGTTTTTTTTTTCTTTTCCTTTCTTTTTTTTTTTTTTTTTTTTTTTTTTTTTTGATTAGTTTACCAGAAGGTTTGTCAGCTCTGTTCATCTTTTCAAGAAATAGTTCAATCCAGTGTTCTATAGGGAAATAAAATTAATAGGATAGATACATATATTATATAAAATATATGTAATTTTATTAGATACATATATTGTATAAAATGTTATATATAATTTTATTATGAGAATTGGAACACATGACTTGAAGGGTAAGGAACCCTACAATGTTCTATATGCAAACTAGAAAGCCAGGAATACTGATAATGTAATTCACTCCAGGTGTGAAAGCCCATACACTAGAACTGATAGTTACTTATGTAAGTAATCAGCCTCTATAATAAAGACATTTTATCTGACCAAAACATGTTCTAAATCCTGATAAGGAAGGTCTTCTGTGGAAAAATAATCTTTTGGTGCTGTGGTGGTCTTTTTTTTTTTTTTCCAGCTTATGCTGATAGAAATCTTTAACAAAAACCAAAACCAAAACCAAAAAACCAGCATGTGCCTTTTTGTTGACTGTCAATGAGAATGCATAGCAAAAGCAGGTAGAATTTTTCCACCAGGGATAATGCAATCCAATAAGGCTCAGATATTACAGATAAGTATTCTAGCCTCCAGTACTTCAGAAGGTATTGAGGGGATCTGGAGATTCTAAAGGGAATGAACTCCAGTTACATAAAGCATCCTGATAGTCTGTGTTCCTCATTTCATTTCTGAGTCTTTCTTTCTTGGATTATTACGTATAATTCCATATTCAGATTCTCCTTTCAGAGAAATCTAAACTACATATATATTTATGATCCTTTCTTTCTTTTAAACTCCAGTTTTATCACTTCCCAAACCTGTGTTCCCATTCCAGATGCATTGTGTCCATCTATTTTACTAGTTAAGATTTCGACCTTTGTACTTACATGAATATTTCATCTTTATTTTTTCTTTCAAAATTCTAATTTAAATTACAATATTAAAATGACTTTCAAATTATAAAGGCCTTTTAGGAATGTCAGTATTATCTTCAAGAATTTCTGGTCATCTGTATTTTTCACATTTATATCTTCCTGGAAAACCTTGATACAAAACAAAGAAAAATGCTTAAATGTTTGATGAAAAATACATAATGTAGAAATAAATTAATAAAGCAATCTTTCAGTGGAATTACTTCTATAGGCATATTTCAGTAGTCTTTCTGATAAACTTTATTTGAACTCTTTAATTTTCCCATGGTCTGTTTAAAATACACTACTCTGTGGGAATTCTGCAAGTGGAAGTTGGTCTAGGATGAATTTCTTAATGAGTCAGTAAAGAAATTAAGAAAGAAATAATTTCTTTGAGAAATTAACTTGAGAAGAGCATAACTGCCCAAAATTCTTCAATTGACTATAATGAGCTGACTTTGAATGTCAAAACAAAAACAAAATCAACCAAACAAACAACAAACCAATTTAAGAAGTAACCCCCAAGTTAATCTTCATTAGGTAACTGTGCTGAAGTAGTCTCTGCTGTGTTTACTGTAGACTTTTCCCTCATATTTTGCTGTGTTTGTGATATCTATCTATCATCTATCTATCTATCTATCTATCTATCTATCTATCTATCTATCTATCTATCTATCTATCTATCTACTTTACCTACATACATATGAACATGTGTTTTTGTGGGTGCACTCGAGTATATCTGTGGAGAACGGAGTTGATTTCAAATCCCTTCCTCTACCACTTTCCACTGTAGTTTTTGAGACAAGACCTCTTGGTCATTGGTCATTCTTGGTCAGCCTATCTTCTCACATCACACAGTGCTGGAATGACAGGTGCCTGTGGAGATGTCTGACATTTTATTATGGGCTTGGGATTCCAAACCTGGGTCTTCATGCCTCATGCTTCTAGAGCAAACACTGCCCATTGAACTATCTCACCAGACCTTATGTCTTGCTCTTAATGTTGTGTTATTTCATACTAGGTTTTCAACTTTTTTTATTTTACAGGTTGGTATTATCCATCTTCCTTCCACACTATGGTCCTAGCACCTGAATCTTAGGAGAAATTTTTAACAGTTTTCTCCTTTGTATTTGAGATGAAACAATTAAACACTCAAAATTGTGATTTTTCTCATTTACATATTTACCAATTAGTTAAGAAAATGGGAACCAGTGAAACTGATCATCACATATTCATTATGTTTTATGTGGATGGCTAACCTGGAAAGCCTTCATGGATTCTCATTCTGACTCTCCCATTACTTTCACTTTTACTCACTAAAAAGTTTCTTTCCTGCTGAGTAAATCTGAAAGAATGAGGTAAATATATTATCATTCCTTTAATCTCCCTAGCACCTCAACTCTGTTTTTCTCTACTTACAGAGTGCTTAAGCTCTGCTTTTTTCTTTGTCAAATCAGAGATGCATCCTGGGTCACTCTTCTGAGTGTACAGCTTGAGAGACTACCCCATCCAGGAATCCATCCCATCATCAGCCACCAAATCCAGATACTAATGCACATGCCAGCAAGAGTCTGCTGAAGGGACCCTGATATAGCAGTCTCTTATGAGGCTATGCCAGTGCCTGGCAAACACAGAAGTGGATGCTCACAGTCAGCTATTGGAGGGAACACAGGGCCCCCAATGGAGGAGCTAGAGAAAATACCCAAGGAGCTGTAGGGGGCTGCAACCCTTTAGGTGCAACAACAATATGAACTAACCAGTACCCCCAGAGCTCATGTCTCTAGCTGCATATGTAGCAGAAGATGGCCTAATCGGCCATCATTGGGAAGAGAGGCCCCTTGGTCTTACAAACTTTATATGACCCAGCACAGGGGAAGGCCAGGGCCAAGTAGTAGGAGTGGGTGGGTAGGGGAGCAGGGGCAGGGGGGGGGTATAGGGAACTTTCAGGATAGCATTTGAAATGTAAATAAAGAAAATAATAATAATAATAAAAAAGATTGTTTAGGATGCTGTACTTAAAACATTTATTCACAGTTATGACATTTTCTCTAAGCAATGAGCAACTGGGATGTGTTCAGCCACAGGTGCTTGACTCATTTTCTTATTGATAAATTCTCTCTAAAACTAGCAGACTTTCTAACAAAATAGAATGCAGAAAAGACCCTCATAATTTTTTTATCAATATCATCAAAGCAAGCTTTTAGAAATAACTAATAATGATGGTGGTAATAATAACAGTAATAGCAACAACAACAAGGACATTAAATGTTTTGTTGACTGGGAGTTTGGAAACTTAAAGTATTCTGTGGGCAAAATGCAACTATTAGCCAAATGTGGTTAAGAAGAGGAAGAGAAGAGCAATCCCTAAAGCTCACTGTTAAAAGCTCCTATTGCAATACTAAATATTGAAACGTACCACAATATGCAATTTAAAGCATTCATTTTCCAAAATATTGAAACTGCATTAAGAATCTTTTATTGTACTTTTATTAATATACAAAGGGCTCTTTTATTTTTACCACATTTCTCAGAAGCAATCCTGTTTCTTTAAAAAAAAAAAAAAAACCTTTAATTCAAAAAATTAACAAATGCACTATTTCTCAATGTTTCAACACAGCCCTTTGATTTCTGAAGCTTGTGTTGTAATATGAACCATAGCTGAAGCCTGGTCTCACAATTGTCAGGTTTATTAATTACACACACTGGTAAAAGGGAAGGCAATGAGTAGAGAGAGGATTGTGTGAGCTTAGCTTGCAGTTGATGTTCAAGGTGGTAGGCTCTCTGAGTGCACTTAAAAATTCTTACACTCTACATATTTGTTTCAGGAAGATGTCATATTTCTTATTAAATAATCAAATTGTACTCAGAGAAAACAATCCATAATATCATTTTCCTTGGAGTGTATTAGACTTTATTTATGGTTATTTTCACAAATAGTGTATAGGTACTTAAAATATTTTTATTATATGCAGAATTATATTAAAATATGTGTCATATTAATCTTATTCAAATTAACTATACATATAATTTTGCCATTTTTGTGTTCTAATTCCTGGGAGAAAGAGTTTAAATTCTCCCACTTGACTGTGAACTTTATGATTATGTCAATTTGGGTCTGTGCATTTCAATTCATATTGAAAATAGTATCTGAAGGAATTCTGAGTGCTTCTAATATCATATCTCAATCACTTATTTAGACATTTAATTAAATTTCTATAGTCTCTATTTATCTTTGTATGTGTCTGTATGTGTGTGTTTGTAAGTTGACCCTTTAAGCCAAATTCACCATTTTCATATATATTAATTGGAAGAAGCAACAGCAATCAACAATACTGGCAACAGGCTAACATAATTTTGTTCTTACATGACAAGCATGGGTGAGTCCCCACCCATAATTTTTTAGACAAGCTCACTCTACAAGCATAAAATTAACTAACAACAGTTTTTTCTAAGTTATCTTATTTCTCTCATATTGAGAACAATCACTGACATCCTAGTGCTGGATTTTCATCCTATCTACTGTGTACCAGTCCCCAACTCTGAAATATTCACATTCCCAATCCTTTTGTAAACATTGTCTCAATTTCTTTTACTAAGATTCTCTTAATGAAATATATAAATGCACACAAATGACAAGAATCAGGAAAATAGCTAGTAATTAGAAGAGATTAATTTAATGTAAGCAGACACCAAAATAAGATACCAGAAAATGATGTTTAAATAGATAGTATGTGCAAGAGGCCCAAAGAATTGAGGAAAATATAAACAGCAAGAGGAGAAACCTAGGAGATATAATAGCATTAAAAGAATTGCTCAGTTTATGAAAAAATCTAAAATTAAGAAAAGCAATTTACTGGAAAGGATCTTGAGCAGGACAGACAGCACACTGTAGAGCTGTAGAAATATATTATTGAGCATAGAATAAAACAGACTAAGAGCACCAGTAGAGATTAAATAGCATAATCAAATATTAACTAATTCATGATATATTTGGAGAAACTTCACCACCAATCCTGGCAATTAAATTTATGAAAAACTGGTTGTAGATCAACATTTTTTTTTTTTTAAGGACAGTGGCAGGAGGTGGAGATAGCAACATTTAGTGAGCCAAAAGAAACAAATGACAGCAGAGTTTTTTGTTAAGAATTTGTTTTCCAGGACACAAGGGAATAACCTTCTGTAACATTACTGATAAGAGGATAAAATCAGCCCAAACATGATCATGAGAAAAAAGTTGGACATCCAAAACTTGAGGGACTTCTCTGAAATAACAAATGAATGTTCAAGAGGCTTTATGTGATTAAGACAAGAAAGGGACAGAAGGAAGATGAGAAGGATGGAGGGAATGACTTTAAGATTTATTTGGGGGATACAAAAGTTCTATAAAGTTCAGCACACGGTGTAAAATACCTTGGTTTGCTATAAAAGAAAAGTTTTAATAAATGTTGTTTATTTTACAGCACTGTTGCCCCAATGTTACTTTCCTTCATATAATTCTACTGTTTATGAAATGCATGTATTTGAGACTGAATATACATGATTACTTGATTTTTCAAATGGTTTATAAACAGTAAGAGTAATAAATAATAAACTTATACATAATGGAAATCATAAATCAAATCATTTAAAATGTTATCAATTGAGGAATGAGAATGCAAAATATATTTCCAGTTATACAATTTTTCTGTAAGTTAAAAGTATCTCCAAATTAGCCTATTAAATGGCTGTTGCTCCATGGAGAACCAATTTCTGCAACTACTCCCTTCTCAAGATTAAGAAGCATACCTTTGTGACTTTAAACAGGCTAATAATCTCACCTATTGGCTCTCATCTTGTGCTTGCAGTCACTAGGGTTCTGCCAAAGGTAGATCATCCCTGTCTAACCGAGACTGCTTTGACCATAGACCCAGGCTCTTGACTTTCAACCTTACTCATGAGCCTGGATTTTTTTCCTTGATAGTTATTTATACAAATTCTCACTGAATTATGTCTTTTGGCTTTTACCCCCATTTTGGTGGACTTTAAATGTCATTTCTAAATATTTTGAATCCTGAAACTATAAAACCATTTTGCCAATAAGTTTTATTAGATGGCTTTAACAGGAGCTATAATCACTTTTGTAACAGTAGCAATAAATAATTAAGTGTAGGCAGAATTCTCATCTTTTAATATCACTTTTCTTTTTGGAAATCCAAGTGAGATAAGTATCCTGATTCACTATTGTTGCAAATCTAACTAAGACATCTATGATTCATTCCTACAGTGATAATGGGATGACTAATGTAAGAAAGGCACCTAGAAAAAATAACATGAAATTAATTTATATATGCATTGTATTTGATTTGAGAAAAATCTCTATCTATGAAACATACACACACACACACACACACACACACACACACACACACACACACACACCTCCAAACAAGTACTTTGAGTGATTACTATGTAAAAAAACAGGATCAGCACATAAAAAAAAAAAATGAATCAGACTTAACTTTAGGAACTTACTGTCCACGATGGTTAGTATTGATTACCAACTCAATGAGATCTAGTTATTACCTGGGAGATAAGCCTCTGGGTATATCTATGGGTATAGTTTTTAGATTGAGTTCATTGAAGTGGAATGACAGCTTAAATATGGTCTGTATCACTTTATGGGCTAGATTCTGAATGAATAAGAACAAGAAAACCAGCTGAACACCAGCATGCACCTACCCCAGTCTCCTTCCTAACAGCAAGTTTAATGGGACCAACTGCATCATGCAGCTCTTGCCATCCCCTGTAGGAGATTGGTTCTAATGCTTTGATTCAGTTGGAAATCTGCATGTCCAAACACTACAGGTCCTTGTCCCCAATTGGTTTTTGATCGATTGATCAATAAAGATGCCAATGGCCAATGGTCAGGCAAAGGAGACAGAGAAGGACTCTTAAAGTTGCACAGGCTAGGACTGAGGGGGGAGGAGAAAGAATCATCCTACTAGGGGAAGAAATACAGATGGGTATAGCTACAGAAGATAAAGCTAACCAGCCATGTGCGATTTGGGGGAAGTGGCCACTGGCCATTTCCCTAATTGGGTTTAAGGTAATAGGCAGAGGAGGATTAGAAGTGCTCAGCCATTGAGCTAGATGGCATATTAAAAATAAGCTAATGTGTGTGTGTGTCTTTCATTCATGGATCCAAAGATTCTCTGGGTGGGTGGGTGGCTGGGAATGTGACCCAGCTGAAGCATAAACCAGAGTAGCTAAAAACTCCACGCAATGTATGTCACGCAATGTGGTAGGCAAGAACCCATTATTAAAAATAACTTGGGAATTATTGGATGGAATACACACATGCAATGATATAGGTTAGGAGGGGTGGGGGGAGAACTGGTTTCACAGTGAGTAGTTCCTGCATGCAAAACTGGAGCAAAGGAAGTCAGCCACTGCCAGAGCAAGCCTCAGCTCTGAGATGCTGGGAACCCCTGCTGTGCAAAGAGGCAATGGAAAGCAGAAAAGAAAAGCTGCCTGTCTCCAGCCAGCAAAAGATCAAAGGATATTTATAAATTTGATTTAATTGTGTTTAAGGCTAGAAAAGTGTGTAATGGTAATTGTTTATATGTTCTTAAATACTCAGAGATATTAAGCTCCACAAAAGGGAGAAGGAAGGGAGAATGAATGGGAAAATGCTTTAAAGAAATGTAAATATCTTACCAGGGCAAATTTTCAAATGGGTATGCACGGAATTTCTGGGATTGGCTAGCCTGGCATGACAGAAATAGAGCCTGGAAATAGACTTATATGGTAAGTAGAAGGGAATTTATTACAATTATTGAGGAATTCTGAATTATAGGTCAAAAAGCAGGAAATGGTGAAGAAGCAGTCTCAATGGCATATATATATATATATATATATATATATATATATATATATTGCTTTAGTTGCTCTGAATTACCTTAATTATCAAAATGCACAGGTGGTTTTGAGTTTGATGGTTATACTAAAATTCCTCTGGGAGAGAGTTGAAGCTATACTTGTAATGCTCTCCAATTACTGGACCAAGAACGTGCTATTTTGGGAGAGAGGCTCTGCATTTGTGTTGACAGGAATAGAGAAAAGGCTTTGGACCCCTTCCAGAGTGATATGGATCAAATAAGACAGGGGAAGACCCCCTGAAAGGCTCAAAAATTGGAAAAAAAAATCAAACAGAACAGGTAAGTTGACCTGCTGATTTGTAACTGGCTTAGACATAAAAACGTCTCTAGCCAAAACTTCAGCTAAACTGAGACATTAAATCTTATTGTTTATGGAATCCTTAAGATTCTTCATGCCATCCTTCATATGGTATGAATGAAGATTTATTACAATTGGTTATTGATCAAATTGACTCATGAAACAGCCAGTTGTCTTTCAGTTACTCAAACAAGGAGCAAAACTTCATTCTTAACTGATCTGTGTGCCCTGTACAAGCCATAGGGATATCTTAGTGGTTCTCAAATTTTGGTTGTGAGATTCAGAAGGTATAGCATTGGCAAGATTCCTCCTCAGAGATGCTGAACTAATGCTGCCCAGAGACTTGCTTAGAGAAGAGCTTCCAAAATTCCTACTGACTACAGATGATCTTGCCTCATCCAACCTTTCAGTTGGATCCACTGAGAACTCCAGTCAAGCCCTGAGCCTTCTAAACATAAAGAGACTGGATAACAGATGCTAAGTTAGCTTTCTTAAGTCTATCCAGTTTTTGTAATTTTCCTATCCCTTTCCACCCCTTTTAAGAATTTCTGTTGCCCCTACTCAGCAAGAAGAAGCCATGGAGAGTCATCAGCTTAATTCCCCGTGTTTGAGAGACTGGTTACAGTTATTGTACAAATTATAAATAGGTTGTCATTTTAAGGGATGATTTGGAAATGGTAATAATTTTGAACAGGGAGGAAATAGATGGGATGGATTACTCAATTTTATTCTTGAATAAAGCATTGTATAGCCATAATCTTACATTGATTGAAATCTTTGTAATTGATGCAAACTTAAAGTTACAATTTCTTACATTGCTACAGAATTTATTTATTGATATAGAATTAAGGTTTTTATTGGTAAAAATCTGTATATTGATACAAAATTTGACAGGGTAAGACCCCCTGAAAGGCTTAAAAATTCGGTAAAATCAAACAGGACAGGTAACTTGATTTGTTGATTCTCCAACATGGGAACAGCCCAGTAACTGGCTATTAATATTGTTATCTTAGATAGGCCCTGTGTCTATGCTACTCATTTAAGAACACAAAGCTTTGACCCAGTTCTTCTAATAGCTGCTATTGCAAACTATTTAAGATGATTAAGTAATACAAGCTAAGGGCTAGATAGCAAAGTCATAGTTATGTTAGATTCTAATTTTATAAGAATTTACTTTCAATTTAATTGCTTTTAATTTACTCACATAGAAATGGTTATAAGTAGCTAAGGTTTAACAGTTCAAATATATTTTACATAGCTAGATAGTCTTCGAAAACATCAGAAATCCACATAATATGACATTTAATGTTATTTCATTATTAAGGATCCTTTGACAATGAGACATGTTTGCTCCTGACAGCTTCTCCATTCTCCTTCAAGGAAGAATTGAGCATCTTTACTTCCAGGTGAGGTTGCTTATTGTGGCAATGTAGCCACAGGGCAGAAATTGTCCTATCCATCTACAGACAAAAAAAAAAAAAAAAAATAGTGTCCAGAAAAGGACACACAGTGACACAGTGCAGGAAACTTGATGCTTAAGTTCTGCCAAGGCAGGGTAAACTAGTCCTTCATATTCTTACTTAATTTCTCAGACTGCCAGATGGTTCTGGGCCAAAAAGCTAAAGACAGATGCTCTAACATTATAAGAAATTAGGGGACTGTCCAGGTAGTCAGCTGTCTCTACAATTTGTTTAAATTTTGGAAGTTATTTTTATGCTTCCTATATATTCAGGTAATTAATTCAATCTTGGATTTCTGATGGGGTTGAAGACTAGGTATAGTCTCATAAGCGAACTTATGTAGTTTAGCATTGAAAAATATGGTATAGAGCTGAAAGTATGTTTTTCAGGTGGTGTAACAAGCTAAAATCAAAACATAATTCAGGTATAGAATTGTAAAGTAAGTTAGGAATTAGGGTAAAGGATGTTATCTAATTGACAAATACAATGGACTAGATGTTAATTGTATATCATAATCTGTGATTTACATAATTGTTGTGGTTGTACTTAATTTATGTCTGAGAGAAGAGGTTTGTTTGATATATATAGACAGAAAAGGTGATATGTTGGAAATTGTTTCAAATGCTTTGATTCAGTTTGGAATCTGCATGTCCATACTCTAAAGGTCTTTGTCCTCAATTGATTTTTGATTGATAAAGATGCTAGTGTTTAAATGCTAATAGTTGGGCAAAGGGAGACAGGATAAGACCCTTAGAGTTGTGTGGTCTAGGACTAAGGGGGGAGGAGAAAGGAATCACCATGACTAGGGAGAGAGATATGGATAGACATAGGAGCTGCAGGAGATAAAGCCAACCAGCCATGTGTGATTTGGGGGAAGTGGCCATTGGCTACTTCCATGATTGGACCTAGGGTAGCAGGTAGAGGATTAGAAAAGCCCAGCCATTGAGCTCGATGGCATATTAAACATAAGCTAATGTGTGTGTGTCTTTCATTTGTGGATCCAAAGATTCCCTGGGTTGGTGGCTGGAAGTGTGACCTTCTAGGAGCATAAAGCAGAGTAACTAATAACTCACACAACAATCTCTCTACAACCATGATAAATTATATACCCAAAGTACAAGGACAATGATGCTGTTCTCTCTTAGGTTACTTTTCCCAGTTGTTTGATTATACCAGCAAGGAAAGTAATTAATAGTTTGTCTACTAAGAAAGACTACACCATCAATAAATAGCATCATAGCAAAGCATAGGGGAATACAAGTATAATCTCAGAATATAAGAATCTAAGATGGGAAGATGGTTAGTTTGAAGATATATATATATCTGACATGAAACAAACAAACAAATAAACAAAGCAAGACAGATACAAACAAATATTCCTTAAAGAGATAAATTGAGTGAGGTGTGAACCACAGCTAGAAGGATGAATAGGGCTTGAGGATAGACATTTCTGTTGATGCTTCGAGAAAGGATCTTTGTAGGTACTTACAGAGTTGATTAGAATAGAGTTCAGAAGCTTAACTTAATTGAAGACCAGAATGGAAAAGATGCATCCCCATTTCTAACAGACAGCTTACAGTTTCCCAAGGAGGGTACACTTAGACACAAGGTATAGTCATAAACGACCCACTTCTCCTCCCATCTACAGCTTTCTTTCCATTTCACCATGCATCACTTTCTAGATATCCTGTAACTTTTTATCTGATTTACTTCAAATTATCATTTTGGTAACTTTTTTGTCAGTTATTGTTGGTTGTTTTTAAATTATTAGTGATCTCAAATTTGATCAAGCAAATCCTAGCCACCCTGAAGAAAAAAAGCAGTTTGTGGTGACATCTCTAATGTTTAGAACACCCACTTTAATGAAAAAGAAAACTATGTTGACATTTTTACTGTCTCCTAAAAAAGACAATGAGAGGTCTGTCTGTCTGTTTGTTTTTCCATCTTCTTTTTATTTCACCATATTCTTTTCTGTAATTATCTTTTTTATACCTCTGACAATGTGGCACAGAGAACACATGTGTTGGAATACTGCTAATTAAGATTCTGGTTTCATTGTTTACTGAATGTATGACTTTGAGGCATTCCCATAGGCTCATGACTCCTCAGTTGCAAAGTCTTTCATTGGAACATATTAAGGAAATCAAGGTGCCCAGGAGTTAATTTATATCTTTCTTCTTCTTTCTCACTGTACTCAACTATACTTTCATGTCAGCTGTGTAGACCTCCTTTTCTTCCACGTACTCAATGTTCATTAAAATCCCAGTCATCATTTGAGTTCAACACTTTCATCTATGGCTCCTCCCATCAATACCCATTACAAATAATTATTTTACCTCTCTGTGCTCCAACCACATGCACACTGAACATCTAGTTACAGTGAAACATGAAAGTCACATGACTCAGCCAATCATTTGAACCACTCCAATGCAAACTTCTTGGCAGAGGGACCATTGTGTTTTCTATACTCTTCAAGTAGCAACAGCAAGAAATCTGAACATTTCAGAAAATTATGTAAATCAAGTTAAGGATTCTGCATCACAGCTTGGGGGTGGTCCATATCACTAGGTGTTCACACAGGGTATTAATGATGCAACATCAAAAGTGACTGAAAAATCAAGTTAGGCCTCAAACAATACTGGATTAAAAAAAAGTTAAAACCACATATGATATATATCTCCAAGATATTCCTGAAAACAATTCTGACAATAAACAAAGTTTGCCTTATGTGTTACCTTTAAAGGGAAATGTGAAACATGTTTTCTTTGTATTCGTTCTGACAGATTTTCTCTTTTGTAAGCTACACTATCCTCTTGAGGTGCCGCATTCTATTATACCTGGAACATAACACATGTATAATGAATATTTAACAAAATTAAAATTGAAATTGGATAAATGGAAATAAAACGGCAAGATGAATAAGGCAAGGAGAAGTCAGCAGGGATCTTGGAATGTGGTGGGCACTTTGAGCAGTGACAGTCAATCTTTATTAAACACTTTCCACATGTTGTTACATTTAATCCTCAGTCCTGTCTGATGAGAACAGTTATGACTTGCATCTTGCAAAAAAAGAGGAAACCAAGGTTGAGGGTAAATTTGAGTCATTTGCCTGAGGTTACCCCTGAGGCAAGAGACAGAGACAGCACTAAATGTCATCTTAAATTGCATCTTGATTGAAGGAGACTCTCCTACATCAGTTTCCACAAGCTCTCTCCTCACCTTCATATCCCAGCACAGTAGACATGAGAGTTCTACCTGTACAACGACATGACAATCAGCAATAGTTATTTTCTGAGTTCATTAAAGTAAATTAAGGAATGTAGACACTGACCTATTGAAGCTTATCAGTCCAGATGGGACACAATTACTCTCTTCACAAATGTTAGAAAAATAAATCAGTTTCCATAGGGCAAAGCCATGTCTAAAGGCATGCATAGGACCCTGCTTAGGTTTCTCTGGCTGCCTTTGGTCTCAATAGAAAAAGCTTGGGAAGAATTCGTGAAGATCTTACTCTATTTCCCCATGAACTCAAGTGGTTCTTTTTTAAAACCACAACCTTCTCCCCACTTCCATTTTTTTTTTTTAAATGATTGACACAAGTCAATGCTTAAAAGCATGGAGACCTCAAGAATGATTGTTTTTGACAATGACATCTCTGGCAGAGTTGGCATGATATTCAGCCTTCCCATGACATCAGAACTGGTACAGAGAGTATTCCTTGTGAAGGGAACTAGTAGTGTCTTGCCCAGAGAAAGACATGAGAAGACTAAGAGAACCTGGACCTTTTGAAAACAACTTGTTAGACAGAGGGTTTTGCCCAGGAAATCGTTGGCTTGGGCTGCTCTCTAGTGGTAGGCAGTGTTCACTGTCACACTTTCTTGTACAAAGGCTCCAAGCTGAGAGGCAAGAAGGAAAAGAATTCAAGGTTTTCGTGGACACCAGCAGAGTTACAAATGTGTGTGTGTGTGTGTGTGTGTGTGTGTGTGTGTGTGTGTGTATGTGCACACACACACACACACACACACACACATACACGTAAATACATTGGTGCATACCTGAGGCACAGCATAGGGTGACAACTTTCAGGAGGAAATGAGAACAGAGAAAGAAGGATAGTGTCTTTTGTAGGAGCTAGAGAAAAGGTGGTAGGGTAAAAAGACTCTGAGAAGCCTCAGATATGTGTCTGCTATGTGTTCATATACCATAGGTATTGAGAATAACCACAGGGAAGAAAAATCTTCCTCGCTGATGTCTACTTAAAAACCAGTTTAAAGGTGCAGTGTGTGTGTGTGTGTGTGTGTGTGTGTGTGTGTGTGTGTGTGTGTATACCTGTGTATGTGTGTTTGGGGGTACATGATCCATGTGCATGTGATCACAGGTAACTTTCAGGAGTTGGTTATTTCCTCCTACCATGTGGGTCTTCGGAAGGGAGCTCATGTCATCAAACTTGATAGCCAATGCCTTTATCTGCTAAGTTACCTCACCAGCCCCCCATCTACTTTTAGGTAACAGTCATTATAAAATCAAAGATATGTCAAATAAATAACTTCTCATGTTGCAAGGGAGCTCTCTGTTTGCATATCCCTATAGGTAATGCAGAAGAAGAGAGAAGATGTCCATCTTGTCCTGACATTGTCTCTCTTTCAGTGAGGCCATCACTTCTGTGTCTTGGTCCTGATTTTTTTTTCTAGATTATGTGCACGATTTAACTTAAAATTTGAATTACATACACATTTCAATCAAAGATAACACTAAAACCAGTTTAGGATTTTTCATTGTATAGGCACCCTAGTTTATACCTTTTTTTGTGTGTGTACATAATAATTTTCTGTGAAAAATTCTGTGGCATGTTTGCTGTTCTGGATCTTAGCTAATATGTCTATAAAATTTTGACCTGAATGTATGGAGTTTGCAAGACTGATTGATGATCTTTCTTTTCACTTCTGATATACCCTGAGCCTTTTGATTCACCAGAGATTCATGAAAAAAAAGAAGAAAAAAAAAAGAAAGAACAAATGTCCTGGGTTACGTTAGATAGCAGCTGAGGCTTAGACAGCTAAACAGCAATTCACACACAGAGAGAAGCTCAAAATAGAAGGACACCAGGCAAGTGGCACATTGGTGGCCAGCAGGTAGCTCCTCTCAGAAGTGTAGGCAGTAAGATCATCAACCTCTGCAGAGCAATGTTCACAGACTTGATGTACCAGAGTAGGGGGATACCCAGGGGCCCTCCACCCTCTCAGAAGACAAAGGGAGGGGGGAGAATTATTGGATGGGGTGACCAGGAGGAGGAACAGTGAGAGGTATGCAAAGTGAAAAAAATAAAAATAAAATGGGGGGGGGGAAGCCTGCTTCATCTTCCAGATCTTCTTTCTTCATACTTACATCTCCATATATAAAGAGTTGATTATATGGGTAATTATAGCAGAACCCCACTGTCGCCACCCCAGCACCTACACCTGCCTCAGTTATCTTCTGTCTCAGGCAGAAGTAGAGTTCAAATTCAGATGATAAGATGAAAGGGTCTGGGTTCTTCTGAGAACAACCACAGGAAGCTTTCAATACGCTATCACCAGCACTCTGCTGAGAGAGTACCATCAATGACCTGACATTCTAAGGGGTCATCCACGGAGCAAAAATATGCCCTGTCATTTAAAAATGAGCAGGAAAAAGAAAGGCAATGGAGGGCTCATGTCGAAGAGGGTTATGGAGTACAAGAGAAGGATGCTAATAAATATGCCCAGGGAGAAGAAGAGCAGGGGAAATGACAGATGGTCGTTACTGTGGGTGGATGTGGAACTGAGGAGACCAAAATGGCTGAGAGTGCGCACTTGTTTGTTGGATCTAGTTTTAGTAGGAAAACTGAAGCAAATACGGCCTATTAGGATCTATTGGAAACCTTGCTAAGTAGCTGCTGGCAAGGATCAAATGAGGGGACAGAGCGTTCGCGAAACTGAGCATTGACACATCAGCCTGACAGCACCTGAAACTATTAAGATAAGTGGTTAATATCAACTATTTACTAAACAGGTCACACTTTTGAAAACAACAATAATTTTGGAGATAATAGTGGATATGCTTGAAACAGAGTATCACCAAATTCCTTTCTGAAAGATATATTGTGTTTTTATTTTTTGCTTTTGTTTTTTGCTTTGTTTTATTTTTGGAAAACAGGATGTACAATTCTGAGACTCAAGCAGTAAACTAAAGGTAGCTGAGATATCCAGATATCCTCTATTCATATCTAAATCTTATTCAGTGACTAACCTTGGCCACATATCAATATATAATTATGGTGATGGTAAAAATTAATTGGCAAAGCAAAGCAAAACAGAACATGGATGACAAAATGCAGGATATTCAGCCAGTAAAATTCAGGAGGGCAGCTCAGTTCAGTGACATGCACCTGTAGCCCCAATCCTTTGGACACGGAGGCAGGAGGATCACTTAATTGCAGAAATCCCATTTCCCTTATGGTGACTACACATATTCATCACTTCTGAGTATGCCATTAAAAGGAGATAATTAAAATTTATTTCTGGGTTAAATATTTTTAAATTACAGCTTTATAGTCTGGGCATATATACAAACACCTGCAGAAACACAGTCATAGTAGAGTTCCGCTCATCATCAAAACATCTCTAATGCTTTTGGATAATCTATACTCACTCCTACCCTCACCCTGAATCCTAAGCAACCAGTGACCTGATGGAATTTTATGTAAAAGGACGTTGATCAGGTTTCACATGAATTAGTTGGTTAGGAGATCCCCACAGCAGTAAATATCAAGAGCTTCTTTTGTTTCTGAATTGTAGTAGCAATCCCTTGTGTGGTTATAACACAATTTTTTTTATCCATTCACCTGGCCAATATTTCCAAGTTTGAGCTATTGGAAATAAGAAGGAGGAGGAGGAGGAGGAGGAGGAGGAGGAGGAGGAGAGGAGTGAGAAGATAAAGGGATAAGGAGGGGAAAATGAAAGAAAAGATAGGAAAGAAATAACATGATAATCATATTTAGTTCTAGAAGTTGACATATCACTGTAGCTTTTATTTATAGCTTCCTTCCTCTCTCTCTCTCTCTCTCTCTCTCTCTCTCTCTCTCTCTCTCTCTCTCTCTCTCTCTCTCTCTCTCTCTCTCTCTCTCTCTCTCTCTCTTTCTTTCTTTCCTTCTCTCTCTCCCTTCCTTCCTTTCATTACTGTTTTTTACTTTTATTTGTTCATTTTTGTTTTATATGTATGAAGTGCTAGCAAAGCTCAGAAGAAGGTGTGAACACCCTGGAACTGGAATTACAGACAGTTATGAACTGCCATGTGGGTGCTGTGAACCAACCTCTGTCTGTTGCAAGAACAATTTTCTTAATCATTGAGTCATCTCTTTAGCCCCAAGGTTTGAATGTTCTTAGTAATTAATGACCCTGAATGTTTCCAAACATATTGTTGATGGGTTTTTTTTTGCCTGTTTTAAAACAGTTTCATATATCCCAGGGGGACCACGAATATCTTAAAAGGCAGAGAATGGTGTTAAACTTCTTACCCTCCTGTCTCCATCTCCTAAATGTGGGGATTAAGGGAAGTGCCACCACTAACTCCCAGTTTATTCAGTGCTGGGGACCAAACACAGGCTCCCAAGTGTAATAAGCAAGCACTCTACTAGTGGAGATACATCCCAACCTTTTTCCCATTTTAAAAATCAGGCAGTTTTATTACACTGGAATTTGAATTCTTTATATATTTGTGTATTAGCCCACTTTTAGATGTGTAGCTTGCAAGTGTTTTCTCATTCTATTGACTTTCGTCATTCTGCTAACTGTCCTTCTGTGAAGAAGCCTTCTCCATTGCTTATGTTCTTGCATCATAGTCTCCAGAACCCCTTTTCATAGTAATTTATGAAGAGTTTCTTATGTTTTCTTATAGTAATCTTATAGCCTTAATGTCTTTAATCCACTTTTACTCTGTTTTTTTTTTTTTTTTTTTTTTTTATTTATTATCTTTTTTTAGGGTTTTTTTTTTTTTTTTTTTTTTTTCTTTTTTTTTTTTTTTTTGTGGCTTTTTCGAGACAGGGTTTCTCT
>NC_034596.1:85652764-85667057 GCF_900095145.1 Mus pahari | reverse complement strand
CCTGGAACTCACTCTGTAGACCAGGCTGGCCTCGAACCCAGAAATCCGCCTGCCTCTGCCTCCCAAGTGCTGGGATTAAAGGTGTGCGCCACCACGCCTGGCTTTACTCTGTTTTTATATGTTTATAATATGCACCTGATAAAAGATAATCAACTATGTATAAAATAAACTGAAGAAGTAAATAGAGTATTATTTCTAACTTGGTACAGTTCCATATCCCACTTTTTCTCTTTTTAGTTGTTTATTTATATACTTATATTTTTCTTTTTATTGAATATAGACTTTTATACATTTTGATTATAGTTTCCTCCTCCCCAATTCCCCACCCACCCAAATCTATATCCTCTCTTTCTTGCTCTCATTAGACTACAAAACTGGCATCTAGCTAAAAAAATAAAATAAAATAAATTTATATAAAATAAAAGTGAACAAACTAGAATAGGACAAGACAAACTAATAAAACAAAAGGAGCTAAAGATAATTCACAAGGAACGCATGTAGACACAGAGACACATAAGTTCAAGCACACAGAAATACTATAAAAATATAACACTGGAAACTATATTATATATGCAAAAATCCTGTAAAGGAAAAATTAAAATAATCCCCGAACAAAGCATTATAAGATGAAGATTTTCTAAAAATACCACTGAGTTTATTTTGTGTTGGCTATCTAATGCTGGACATGGCGGGGGGTGTTTCTGTCCTTGAGAGTAGTCTGTATACCCAGTGAGACTGGGTGACTTGCTCGCACATCATTAAGAAGCCTTCTCCTACATGGGATGGAAAATAATACAGACCCACAATTGGACAACATGCAGAGCAAAAGACCTTGGAATGCGTAGTTCTGAGTGGTGTTTCTCCATCAAACCACTTTCCTTAGCGATGGAAGAACCTTATGAAAGAAGAGGCAGTAAAGTTGTAAGAATTGGTGAGAATGGAGGACACCAAAGAAACAAGGCCTTTCAAACACAGCAAGAGTAGCACATGTGTGAACCCCCAGAGATTGTGGCAGCATGCACAGGGCCTGAGTGGGTCTATGCCTAATGGGTTCCAGTGCTGAGAGGGGAAGTGAACATACCCCACTCTCAATAGTGGCTAAAACAACAACTATAAGGTGAGTAAGAAAATTGAGGCCCTAAAGGGCACTATAAACTAACTAGGTACAAAAGAAAACATAAAACACTTTATTCCATACTAATAATGCACCCATTATTCCCAAGTGCATGAGACACTTTCCAGGGTACACTATATATGTTAAGTGACAAAAATATAATAAATGATTTTGAAAGATGGTATAGAAAGTATCATCCTCAGTGGTTAAGAGCACGGACTGCTCTTCCAAAGGTCCTGAGTTCAAATCCCAGCAACCACATGGTGACTTACAACCAACAGTAATGAGATCTGACACCCTCTTCTGGTGTGTCTGAAGACAGGTACAGTGTACTTACATATAATAATAAATAAATCTTTAAAAAAAAAAAAGAAAGCTCTATAGGTACCAGTTTGATATTTCCATGTTCAATGAGTTGTGTAAGTTAGGTCTTCAGCAATAGGACCTTCCTGTCAGTTTGTGGAGAATAACCTATTGTCTTAGCAACACCCTAGATTGTTTTGGGGTTTCCTTGGGTTCCCTCTGGCTAACAACTTAATTACATATAACCTAATCCAGGTACTGGAAACTTCATTTTGTGAGAAGAGATGGCAGCTAGGACTTGGTCTCCCTCAATATTTGGTGATTTCACTTAGATTGCCTTCATATATGTATATACTCATATATGTATATGTATTCATATATGTATATATATAGGGATCTTCTGCTGAATTAGGTTACCATACTACCCCTAAATGGCTATTATTTTAACTGTCTCTCCCCATGCACCCAATTATATTTCTCTTTTCTATCTACCTCCTCACTTGATACTCCCATGGCACCCATATCTATATCTATCTATCTATTTTATTTCCCTTTCCTAATAAGATTTATCTGTTCTCTTTAGTTTCTTTCTCTATATCTACCCTTTAGGTTTCTGTGGATTATAGCTTAGTTATCATACACTTAACAGCTAGTATCAACATATAAGCAAACACATACCAGTTTTGTGTTTCTGGGTAAGGAATACCTTACTCAGAATGATTGTTTCTAGTTATATTCATTTGCCTGCAAATTTCATGATGCCATTTTTAAAAGACTGGGTAATACTTCGCTGTGTAAATGTACCACATTTTCTTCATACATTCTTTTGTTAAGGAACATCTAGACTATTTCTGATTTCTGTATATTATGAATAGAGTAGCTTTGAACATGGTTGAACAAGTACCCCTTGAGTAGTATAAATCATCCTTTGGGTATATGCCCAGAATGGTATATCTGAGTCTTGAGGTGGATCAATTCTCATTTTAGAGAAATTGCCACAATAATTTCCATAGTAGCTATATGAGTTTGCATTCCCACCAACAGTATATGTGTTCCTCTCATTCTGTATCTTTGCCAGCATGAGCTGTCACTTGTTTTTTGATCTTAGTCAATTTTTTTAAATTTTTTATTAGCTATTTTCTTTATTTACATTTCAAATGCTATCCTGAAAGTTTCAGTCCTACTTTTTTTTCCATTTTTTAATTTATTATTATTTTCTTTATTTACATTTCAAATGCTATCCCGAAAGTTCCCTATACCCCACCCCCGCCCCTGCTCCCCTACCCACCCACTCTCACTACTTGGCCCTGGCCTTCCCCTGTGCTGGGTCACATAAAGTTTACAAGACCAAGGGGCCTCTCTTCCCAATGATGGCTGATTAATTAATTTTTATTTGTATTTTCTTGATGGCTAAGGATGTTGAACATTTTTTTCGTTGTTGTTATTTATTTATTTTGTATACAGCATTTTGCCTACATGTATGCCTACAGACCAGAAGAGGGCATCAGATCATATTATAGATGGTTATGAGCCATCATGTTCTTGCTGGGAATTGAACTCAGGGCCTTTGGAAAAGTGGCCAGTTCTTTTATCCATTGAGTCATCTCTCCATCCCCTGAACATTTAAGTGTTTCTCGGCCATTTGAGTTTTCTCTATTGAAAATTCTCTGTTTAGATCTGTGCCCCCAATATATAATTGGATTGTTTATTTTCTTGATATATAATTTCTTTATTTCTTTATATATTTTAGAAATTTACTCTCTGTTGGATGTGGTGGCATTGATAGAAATCTTTTCCCATTCTATAGGGTGTTCCTTTGTCCTAGTGATTGTATCCTTTGCCATGCAGAAACTTCTCAGTTTCACTAGGTCTCATTTATTAATTGTGGATCTTAGTGCCTCCACTAACATTGTTCTATTCAGAAAGTCTTTTTTCTATGCTAATGAGTTCAAGGCTATTCCTCACTTTCTATTCTATCAGTTTCAGTGCATTTAGTTTTATGTTGAAGTCTTTGATCCATTTGGAGTTGAATTTGTGCAGGGTGATTAGCATGGATCTCTTTGCATTGTTATAAACCCAGCCATCCAATTTGACCAGTAATATTTCTTGAAAATGCTGTCATTTTCCCATTGATCAACATGCCTGTTTTTTGTACCAATACCCCACTGTTTCATTTACTACAGATTTGTAGTGCAATTTGAAATTTGGGTTGATGAGACTTCCAGGAGTTCTTTGATTATTCAGGATTTGGTTCGAATATCCTGGGTTTTGTTGTGTTGCCATATGAAGTTTTGTCCTTTCAGAATCTGTGAAGAATGGTTGAAATTTTGATGGGGATTGCATTGAGCATGTTCATTGCTTTTGGTAGGGTGGCCATTCTTGTTATACTAATCTTACCCATCTATGAGCATGGGAGCCCTGTCCATCTTCTGATATTTTCTTCAATTTCTTTCTTCAGTGATTTGAAGTTTTATCATATACTGTTTTCACTTGGTTGGAGATATCACAGATATTTGTACTAGTTGAGACTCTTGTAAAAGGTGATGTTTCCCTAATTTCTTTCTCTGTCCATTTGTCATTTCTGTATAGGTGAGCCACTGATTTTGTGAGTTAATTTTGCATTTAGATACTTTACTCAAAGTGTTTATCAGCTGTAGGAGTTCCCTGTTGCAAATTTTCTGATCATTTATGTATAGTATTATATCATCTGCAAATCAAGTTACTTGGATTTCTTCCTCTCCTGTTTGTATTCCCTTGATCTCCTTTAGGTTTCTCATTGCTCTTGCTAAGACTTCAAGTACTATATTGAATACGTATGGATGGAGTGGACCTACTTTAGTGGAATTGCTTTGAGTTTCTCTCCATTTAAGTTGATATTGGCAATGGGCTTGCTGTAAACTTCCTTTTTTATGTTGGCATATTTCCCTTGTATCTCTAACCTCTCCAGAATTTTTATCATGAAGAGATGTTAGACTCTTTTAAAAGGCCTCTCTACATCTAATAAGATGATCATGGGGTGTTTTGTCTTTCTGTTTGCTTATATGGTGGGTAACATTTAACAATTTATGTATGTTGAACCATCCCTGTGTCTCTCGGATGAGGCCTATTCACAAAAACCTTTCAGAGAAGATGGAAATCTTCTGAGGATATGGAATTTCCAAATGGGAAATATAACCAAACTAACAAAGATGAAACAATAACCATGTGAACTGAATAACTGACTATGAGTTTGCATAGGGCATCTAGTTAAATATAGAGAGACCAAAGGACATGAGATTTGGGTTATTTGGTATCAAAAGCCTTCCCAGTCCCATGATTTCAGAGACCTGAGCTGAAATTGTGCAAGCATTAATTATATTTTGCTTCTGATGACACACAGGAGATGTGCTACTGTCTTCACTGCCTTGAATAATGTTGAATGCCCTAACTCCTTTCTTAAAACCAGAAAGTTCCATTCTCATTGCAGCATATCAGGCCAGGTGGTCAGGCTGTTTGCCTCTGCTACCAGATCAGCTCAGGAGGCCATCACTTTAAGCCCTCTGACAGTAACTGGATACCTGAACTCTGCATATTCTCCTCCCTCTGCTTTTGATTCCTGCCCAACTGTCCTGCAAAGTGCTTTCAACCAGGCAAGCACCATGAAGACCTAACCTTTTCTGCTTGTCACTTATTATGTCTATCCAACTCTTCAGACCAAATCTAAATCCAGTATCAGACCATAAAGTGACATTCATGAGTTATAAAGGAGAAAAGTGGTAAGAAGGGGGTATGATGGTTCTTTTTCTCTGACAGTGTACACAGGCTATTTTTCTTCATCCATTAATTAAAGACAACAGGGGCCAAGCTCTGGGAACTTCAGATAAAGTCTGATTTCATGGTTCTTTGTTTTGATTGCCATATATTCAAATATAGATTGAAATATAGATACCCAGATACCCAGCCTTTATCACAACTCTGCTGCTTCTCCTAATAAAGAGAACAAAACAAGATATACTGTTCATTTCAAAGGCACAGGTCAGTGACTGTGCATAGGACCTTCTGAAATTGACTAGCAGAGAAATCTATAACAGATATTTAACAGAAACAGTGGTTGGAATAGGCTTTAGAGTGATAGAGCAATCTGATATTCAGTTCATAAAAGTTTGAAAATCAAAAGTCTGACTTAAGATGTGACATCTTAGAACAAGATGCTATGGGATATGACTAAGTGGTCTGAGCCTGAGAGGATCAGACAAACATATATAGCACATGAATAATAGGACCTGAATTAGAGAAGAGATATGGGAAAAGATAAAGCCATATCAAGGACACTTTAATTGAGGGAAGTAGAAAGATTCCCAGGATCCAGTAGGTATCTTTTTCTTAAATATAACTAGTGTAATATATTTGTAAGCTGTATATAAATAACTCCAGGCTTCCAATGGGCAGGTGGACAGCTCCTAAAAGACCCAAGCAAGAGAACCTCATAAAGTTAGTATTATACATGAGACACTGCACTATTATTATACAAATGATTGCTTAATTAATTGGGTAGTATTTGTTGAATATATCTAAGTGCTTCATAGGCTTCTGTGAGTTTTGTATGAATTTGGAAGTTAAAAAAAACTAAAGGAAGTTTTCACAGTTACACATAGATGGAAGATTGAGAAGGCAATTTATCAATCAACCTATCATCTATCTCTCTATTATCTATCCTTTCATCATCTATCATTTGTCTATTTATTTATCATCTCTTTATCCATCAAGCTATCAATAAGTATTATGTACAGATTAAAGAGAAAGTTATCTTAAAAATTGACTTACTTGCTAGTTCAGGTTTTCAGATTCACTCTATTAATTCAATCAAGTGTTAAAATATTACGTGAGTCTAGAAAGACACATACACTTGTTTATTTGTTCTCCCTCCCAACAACTACTCACGAAGTGTGAGGTTTATTGAACACAGTTGCATTCCCTGTCCCGTGTGAGCTAACACTTCCAGAGAGAAGAAGGAAAGTGGATAGAGGTTAGGGGAACAGAGGAGGAAGGTGCTGGGAGGGCATAGAAGTGAAAAAATGGAAAATAATCTCAACGAAGTGAGAAGATAAGTATTTATTAGCACGACCGATTCTGTATCTTAGACCAGAATATGGCAATGGTGCTTTGCCTTATTTTTTCTCCACTCTCCCATCAAGCCCTCAATTAGGCCTTGAGAAAGGAGCCAGTGAACCTCTAAAACTTTCCGCTTAATCACCTATAGCGAATGTTCATTTAATGACCGCCTTTTTGTACCAGACAAGAAGTAGCAATGCTTTTAGCAAAGGGAATGGAATGAGAAAGAAATTGCCTAATCATCCCAGCTCATGCAGTGCTTTGTGAGAAAGATTATTGAATTTTCAGTCTCTGCAGAATTTTAATGAAGCTCTGTCTTGCTAGAAAACCCAGCCTTTTGTCAATAGAGTTCAATAACTCGACCACCCATGTAATAAGATGGACCAGTTGAAATCTTTCACTCGTTCAAGGCCAAAGGTGCGCATGGAAATGTAGAAACACTTTCTTCTGTCTACTGCCATGGATTAAACCTATGCAGGTCATGAATAATATGCTATGATATGAACAGTATATACTTGTTTATTTCTTAGCCTTTGTTAAGTAACATTTGACATAACACATCGTGTTAGCACCAGTTGTGTGCCAGACACTCAGCTAAAGCATTTCACATACAATAACTCTTCTTTTAAGAATGTATTTATTATATATCTTTGTCTATGTGTATATGATCATTGGATAAATGTACCTGCTAATGCCAGAAAATGGTATCAGATTCCTAGAGGGACAATTTGAGACAATCTTGAGCCATGCAACAAGGGTGATGAGAAACTAGACTAAACTTTCGTCTGCTACTCGCACACTTGACTGCTGAGCATCTCTTCAGCGCCTAGTCTAACAATTTTAAAAGGTCATTTCACTACTTTCACTCTGTACATGATAAAGCTAAAGTAAATGGTAGATGGAACAATGATTCCCCTCATTCCCAAAGATAGGGATATGCTAATATTTGATTCATGAAAACATGTTACCCAATGTTGCAAAATAGACTTTACAAATGTCCTAAAAATGGCTTGGGATTGAAAGAATATCTTTTGGGGTACAGTGCTATTTTATTTATTGATCGATTATATTATTGATTGATGGGATTGATGAGTGTCTTAGTTGGTGTGCCATTGCTATAAAGACACACCATGACCATGGCAACTTTCATAAAGGAAAGCATTTTTTATTCAAATAATTTTTGTTATTATTTTACTCATTTACTTTACATCTTACTCACTGTCCCTCCCAGTCACCCCTTCCCACAATTCCTTTCTCCCAATCCCCCTTCCCCTCTTCTCTGCAAATGATGAAGCTTTCTGGGTATATCCCCACCCTGGCACAAGAAGTTTCTGTGAGGCTAGGTGTATCTTCTCCCACGAAAGCCAGGCAAGGCAGCCCAACTAGAACATATCGCATGCATAGGCAACAGCTTTTTGGATAGCCCCAGCTCCAATTGTTTGTCTGCTACACATATGCGGCGAGGCCTAAGTCCAACCCGTGTCTGTTCTTTGATTGGTGCTTCAGTCTCTGTGAGCCCCAGAGGTCCAGGTTAGTTGACTCTGTTGGTCCTCCTGTGAAGTTCCTATCCCCTTAGGGCCTGCAATCTTCCCATCTGTTTTTCCATAAGTGTCCCCAGGCTCCATCCACTATTTGACTATGGGTGTCTGCATCTGTCTGAGGCACCTGCTGGGTGGAGCCTCTCAGAGAACAGCTATGCTAGACTCCTGTCTGTGGGACTGGCTTACAGTTTCAGAGGTTTAGTCCATTCTCATCATGGCAGGATGCACAGTTGGCAGGCAGTCAGTCATGGTGCTGAGGAAGTAGTTGAGCATTCTCCATCCAGATCCACTGGTAGCAGAAAGAGAGTGAGCCTCTAGGCCTGGCATACTTCCTCCAAAAAGGTCATAGTTCTTTATCCATCCTAAGTACTGTTCTTCCCTGATGACCAATCATTCACATATATGAGGATCATTCTTATTCAAATCAGCACAGTGAGATATGAAACAGTAGGTTCCAGTCTAAGGGCACACATACAGGTTGCCGACTTTCTTTGACTTCCCTGGTCTTTCCCTTCTTTTATTCTAGATGCTCCCACCCCCAATAATACTCCCTCTTCTATTTTCATGTCATATATAATATACATATATTACCTATAATATGTATGTTGCATATGACAGAAAGCATGAAATATTTGTCTTTCTGGCTTATTTTGCTTAGTATGATGATATCCTATTTCATCCATTTTCCTGAAAATGATATAACTTCATCCTTTGTGTCTGAATGAAGCTGAATTCCAAATACACACCCTGTTTTACTTATTTTTCTCATCTTTTGATAGATATGTCTGCTGACTCCATAACCTGGGTACTGCTATCAGTGCAGCACAAGCAATGGATGTGCAGGCATCTTGTGCTGTGCTCATTAACCAGGTAAGTAGACAGATCACGGTGCCTTCTAAGAGAGAAGCCAAGGATGATAAACATTTAGGGGATGGAAGCTGAGGTTTGGAAAAGGCAGAGAAGGATCATGGAAAGGCCACCTCTAGAAGCCCGAACAGGTACTAAGGTGAATGTTACCTACATACTCCAAGAGGAAGTATCCTTATTAATACCTGATCTTAGCCAAGTGAAATTATTTAAACTTGGGCTTCCTTAAAGTTTAAAGAATATATCTATGATTTTGTTTTTTATTATTTACATTTTTCAGACAATATTTTTAATGATATTCTTTTCCCTTCCCTAAGTCTTTGAGATCCTACCCACTCAGCTTCACGTTTTTTTCTCTCATTTTCTCTCTCTCCCTCAAGAAGAAAACAATCAAAACAATCAATCAATTAAACAAACAAACAACAAACATGAAACCAATAACATAAAAAAAAAGCAAAAAGCAAAAGCACATAAAAAAACATGGAGTCCATTCCATGTTAACAAACTGGGCATAGAACCTCCATACAGTGTGGTTGATATACCCAGGGACACTCTGTTGGATAAAACTGATTTTTCCCTTCCCAAGCAAGGATCAATGACAAGTAAGTTCTTTATTCAGGGATAGAACTTTGCGTTCACTTGCCCTTCTCTGTACTAGGATTTTCTTTGTCTTATTTGAACCTGTGCAGGTCTTGAGTGTACTGTCATGGTTTCTGTGAGTTCATCTGTGCATCAGCTCAGAGTGTCTGCAAGATGATATTTCCTGGAAGTCATATATCATTTCTGGCTCTTACAATCCTTCTGCGTACCCTTAAGTATAGATCCCTGAGCTTTGAGGAAAAGATTTGATAAACACATCCTATTTAGGCCTGAGTACTCCAAAGTCGCTCAGTCTCTGAACACTGTCTCTGTGTTAGTTACCATCTACAGCAAGAAGCTTCTATGATAAAGGCTGATCTATGCACTGATCTGTGGGTAAAGCAAGATATGACTAGGCGTCATTTTATTTCTATGTTCATTGAACAGAATAATAAGAGTAGGATTCCCTCTAAGGCTTATGGTCTGTCTCATCTTGGATTTTTTGGTCATTTAGACCAGTGTGAGGTCTAAGTTTTATCTCACAGAGTAAGTCTTAAATTTGAAGAAAAGTTACTCGTTACTGTCATAATATTTGAGTCATCATTGCACCAATATATCATCTAAGCAGGCCAGTGTTATAGACTCAAGAGTTTATAGTTGGATAGCACTGATGATCACTTTTCTTCTCTGGTACAGTCCAGCACCATGGACACTAGCTAGGAGGGGTGAAACTTCTTGGATATCAGATCAACTTTTCCTCATACAATGGCATAAAGAAGTGGTGCCTTCAGTAATAAGGCCTCATCAACAGATTATGGAAAGTAACAGATGGATTTGGCAACAGCTTGTGATGTTTGGGGGTGCCTATGGAACCCATAAGGTCAACACCTCAACAAAACCCGTTCTTAGTGCTGTAGATTTTATTTGGTGGCATAAGATTTCTAATGGAGGCATTGGCTCCATTACATGATGACTTCACATAAATGTCTTTCACATGTGTATAAGTTTTAGGAAGATTCAACAACAGTAGTTTTCTGAATAACTTTTAGAAAGCCTTTTAGCTTTTAGTATTTCTTCTTTCCCCTGCCATCCCATTCTCCTCCCCATTTAATCCTCCCATTCTAGTTTACCCCTTTTCTCTTTATTACAACATATTCTATTTCCCTTTCTTTCAGAGACTTTATCCTTCCTCTCTTCTGTTATGAGTTTCCTAACCTCTGTAGGCATTTAGATTGCAGCACACATATCAAATGATTGAAAGCTAACATCCATACATAAGAGATGACATTCAGTGTTTGTCTTTCTGGGTCTGTTTTCCCTTACTGAGGATGATGGTCTCTAGCTGCATACATTTTCCTGCCAACCTCATAGTTTCTTTTTTCTTAAGAGCTGAATAATAATACACTGTGCAGATCTTTTACATTTTCACTACCCACTTACCACTTTCTTTCTTTTTTTCCATTTTGTTTAACTTTATTTATTTTATATACTCACTGCAGTTTCCCCTCTGTCCTCTCCTCCTAGTCCCCACCCCTTCCATTTATTTGTCCTTTGTTTCTTTTCCTAAAAGGGCTGTCCCTGGTGGATATAAACAAGCCATATGAAGTTACAGTAAGACTAGGCACCTCCTCTATTAAGACTAGAAAAGGCAACTTAGTTGGGGGTTGGGGGAAGGGACCCCAAGATAGACAACAGAGTCAGAGACAGCTAGCTCCTGCTCCCACTATTAGGAGTCCCATAAGAAGATCAAGCTATACAACTGTAACATATGTCTGGATAGCCTGGTTCTGTCCCATGAAGATCTCCCTGGTTGGTGGTTCAGTCTCTGAGAACCCCTATGGGCTCAGATTGATTGATTTTGGGGTGTGTGTGTGTGTGTGTGTTGTGTGTGCGTACATGTCTGTGTGTGCACATCCATGACACCTTCAGCTCCTACAATCCCTTCCTCCCTGTCTTCCCCAGGATTCCCCAAGCTCCATCTAGTGTCTGGCTGTGGGTCTCTGCATCTGTTTCTATCATTGGCTGGATGAAGCCTCTCCGATGACAGTTGGGCTAGACCCCAATCTATGTGTGTAGCAGAATATCATTAGGAATCATTTCATTGACTTTTTTGTGGTTTCGTTGTTACTGTTGTTGTCATGTTTTTTTTTTTGTGTGTGTGTGTGTGTGTGTGACAGAATCAATTCAATTCTTGCACCTTGTTTTCAAGACACAAAATCCTCTCTATAATATATTGTGTGATTTACCTCTGAGCTTTTTGTTTGACTTGTTTATTTTTCATTTCAAGTTTTATCAGTTTAGTTTTTAATTTAGTAATTCTACTTTTATATCTTGAATTGCTTTTGTTATTTCATTTGTATTTCCTTTTAAGGTCCTTGAAAATATTCATAGTTACTATTTTGAAGTCTCTGCCTTGTGTTTAGCAAAATTGCTTTTCTTAGGTCTATTACAATGGGGTTGCTAGCTTCTGGAAGAGTCATATTGTCTTAGATGTTCATGTTTATATTTTGTGCTGAAATCTAAGCATCTAAAGATCTGATGTTGTTTGTTTTTCTTATCTATGAGATTGTTCATCTAAAAATGCCAGAGAAGCCACACTATTAATTCTCAGCAACATGACTGCCTAAACAAAGCCTGAACAAGGATGACAACAGTAGGCAGGTAACATGCATGGAAAGAATCTTATGAGACTTCAACCACAGACAAAGATCTGCAGGTAACTAAGGCATGCTGAGGGCAAGGGAAAAAAGTATTTTCAAAGAAGAGTTCTCCAAGAGGCCAGATCTGAAACCATGTACATACATGACATTCTATATATAGAAAACAATTAATGAAATAGAGACCATGAATTTAGGAGAAGAGTAAGACAGAAGATACATGGGAAGTGTTTGAAAGAAGACAGGTAATTCTATTTCAATTAAAAAGATTTTTTTTTTTTGTAATAGCACTTTACATTTAATTTGCTCCACATTGGGCCAAGATGGCCAAGATTTTATGTCAATGCCGTACTCAGGTCATCAAATATTAACTGCATGGGAAGGTCATGGTTTTGGACAAGGAGCCTTCTCATAAATGAAGCTAGGCACCAAAGTGCTTCCAGCTGAGTGGAGATTCCATCTTGGGAGGACCACTTTTCTACATTTACCAATATGTATCTGCTGCAGTGCTCAGCGGACACACACTTTGGATGGAAGATTTTCCAGGATGTTCCCTCTCCTCTTATGGGAAGGAGTAGAAGAAATAGTGTAGGTAGATTCATCTCCATTCCTGTTGTTAAGCCCAAGTTTAGAGATAGCACATATTACTCCCTTCATATCCATCTAATCCCTTAAATATCATTTCTGCTGCACTTAGTTTCCTGGTGACATGACCCCAGTAATTATCCCCATGAATTCTAAAATAAATGATCATATTTTCTTCTGAGCCCCATGCTAGTATACTAGACAAATTAAATTAATAATTGGGCAAGAAACAATCGGGATACATTCATGTGTATCTCATGTTCCAACTGGGTAGCAGCAGGACTACCCTAATGATGTGTGACCATTCAGGATAGTTACTCTGCTTCTTACCTGATGGGGCCAAGGAGCCCATAGACATCAGCAGTGTATGTGGTCCAGTGGTTTAATAAGGTACGTTTTGGGATCAGAGTCTTTAAGGAATAGAGAATAAGCATAATGTTCCTCAGGTCAAAGCATACAGTTGAAAGTAAGTAGAAGTCAGACAATACATGATACTCAGCTTTGGTTAATGACCTTATTTATTTTGTTATCAGTTACACAAAACTACATGATGATCTTTTATATGATGCATGAGGGCTGTGCCTTAAAGGGTGGTCTCTGTCCTTTCTGAATATTACTCCTGAGCTAGAGCTCTGGATGTGCTTATGGTAAGTCAGTGTACAACCTGCCAGGGAGTAAAACTCCCACAATATTTTCCACTGTAGTTTTGGTGACTGAGCAAAGTGGAGGAATAAGCTGGGCATCATTTTTCATATCATACATGCCTATAGCCAAACTTCCTTGGTTATTAGTATTCATATTTATTTAAGGTCTTCAAGTGGTATTAATGCTTTCAAATATTTGCTTTCATGGCTAGATTTTGTGACAAACACTCTCATATGGTGTTGCCTTTTTATTAGGCAATGTCTTAAATAAATTTAAACAGTCTTTTTTTTTTTTTCCAAGTGAAGAAAAGCACATGGAAAAAATTAAGACTGTATGCTGGGCTTGTTCATTAGATTAGCATCTGTAGAGTTTTGTATTTACAAAATAGGAGAATTATCCTGGGAACTCAGAGCCATTACTACCAGTTTGTTGTTCCCTGTAGATCAAAATGAACCACATGGTTCTATTTCCTTTTAGAAATATCCAGCATCCAAGAACAAATCTTCTCTATAGGACATACATCAACACTCCCAACTCTTGTGTGAGTAATAGCTTGCAGATACAATTACTGCAAAAATACAGTTTTGATAATTGTAATATTTTAGGGATTGTAGTTATTTTATGTGTGTTATATATAATTTTTTACAGCAATAAGATGAGAATCCTGAGTGTTTTTGGCAGGCATGGTAGCACATGTTTTTAATCTTAGGAGTCTTGAGGTAGAGGCAGGTAGATCTCTGAGAGTTTGAGCCTAGCCTGGTCTACATAGAAAACCCACGACAGTCAGAGCTAAACAGTAAGACTCTGGCTCAAAGAAAAAAGAAAGAAAGAAAGAAAGAAAGAAAGAAAGAAAGAAAGAAAGAAAGAAAGAAAGAAAGAAAGAAAGAAAGAAAAAAAGAAAGAAAGAAAGA
>NC_034596.1:85637461-85651949 GCF_900095145.1 Mus pahari | reverse complement strand
GGCCTGCCTCTGTTATTTACTGTGTATCATTATGTACATATCGACAGAAATATCAATAAACTCTCTCTCTCTCTCTCTCTCTCTCTCTCTCTCTCTCTCTCACACACACACACACACACACACACACACACACACACACACACACACAGAATTGCTGGGTGAGGGGCCACTGCTCTTATCACCACAAAGTGATGTATGGCTTGTTTGTACACATCTAAAGGTGCTTTAGTAGCACAGTAGGTAATGCCCCAGGTTCATTATGCACACCTGAATGTCTTTCAACATTTTTTTTTTTAAAATTCAAGATTGCCGTACAGGCATATGCCAATATTCAGCAATCATCTGATAAATACCAAATATTCACTGTCTTTGACCTGATCTAATGCATAAAAAAAATCCGACAAAACATTACTTAAAATTACCAATAGTTTACTTAAGAAAAATTAATGACCTATATATTTTAGTGTTTGAAATTTTGGAAATTCTCATTTTATAAGGCTTTTCTATCAAAAACCCAATGCCATGTCAAGGTATCATGTTATCACTGTGTGTATGACAAGAGGTATTTTCTAATGAAAATGGAAACACATATCTTCACCTTCTACATGGTCCAGCACTTCCAGATTTTAAAATTCCACAATTTTTAACATATGGCAGATAAATGTTGAAAAATAAAAGATGGAAATCATGGAAACTTGGTATTAAACATGCAAAAGTATTTAAAATACTATGGGCATGGATAAATAATATTCTGGGAGTGGAAAGTTAGGAGAATTTGCTCAGCTATGCCGATGGTTGAAAGAAATGCTTTCATACTCCACTCTTCTCAAGCCAATAGCATTAGGCTGTCATAGTAAGCTTCATTTTCAAACACCACAGGTTTCCCACATAAAGGGAGGTAGCAAATCACTCTTACAATAAATAATTTATTCAAAGGAGGTTGGCCATCTGCTTGGGGCCAAGAGGGTTCTGGGCTTGTGGTCCTCACAGCTAAAAACTGGAAATCCTTCTGAACGATTCAGGAGAGAACAATTCAAACAATTCAAAGGACTCCAAGTCCCAGGAGACACATGCATGGTCTTGGCTGCCACAAGTGCCTTCATTCTGGAATTGTCCTTATGGTTTCTGGCTAACAGATGCAGGCGAGCAATGTGTCCTCACTCTCTCTGTAGCTGTGATGATCCTGAGTAACCCAGATATTTCCTCCTTAATTGTTTTCTGAGTTTGATAATCTGAGCTATAGTTCCATAAACTAGTTCCAATATGTGCTAAACTTTGGCAAATTGATATGTAGTTCTGTATAGTTTTGATTCCTTAAGCATTGGACTAGGCATCAATGAGCAGAAAAAAATGTTTTGTATATACTGTAGCCATAGAAGTCCAACGTAGGCTGTCTAGGAGAAAGTTTGTCTGGCAGGTTATTATGGTACTCCATCTGACCAAAAAGTTAGTGTAGTTGTACTTCATGGACAACTTCCATTCTGATGCTAGAATTTCTCCTCTACTCATTGCATACAACTCTATACATCAGACTCCATCATATAAAAGGAATATGGGTACCAGGAGCCTTGAAATTCTGTGCCTTGAAATTCTTAGCTCAACATCAGAAATATATGTATGGTTTCAAGGTAAAAAACCAAAAACCTAGGCAAATTCTTTGATTATAAATTCTGAGGTAAGCCTATCCATTTGTGTAAATAGTCCACGGTTGCCGCCTGAGTAGTCACATTACCGCTATGTGAACTGCATGGGTGGAGTGCCTAGAAAGGGCTTTACAAAGAGAGGAGCTGTCAAGAGCCAAATATGTCTATAGAGATTTAAAAGATAGCAGCATGGCAAAACATTTCACCCATCCTCTTTATTCAGAAAAGTGTTTTATAAAGTATGATATCATACCAGCAGTATCAACATCACCAGAGCATATGTTAGGAGAAATCCTTGGTCTCACTCTTCTTTAACTCCTGATGAGAAGTTCCAAGGATGAAGCCCCAGTTCAGAGGGTAGGGGCTGGCTGGAATGAAGCCCTTCCAGTGACTCCAGCGCACATCAAATTTCATCAACCATCATCTTGGAGTATAGGGGAGATGCTTGTGCATCTCTGTCTTAGTTACTGTTCTATTGCTGTCAGGAGAAACCATAACTAGGGAAACTTTATAAAACAAACAAACAAACAAACAAAAATAGGAATTTAATTCGATGCTTGCTTAAAGCTTCAGAGGGTTAGTCCACAACCATCCTGGCGGGAAACAGGCAGGTATGACCCTAGGATGGTAGCTGAGAAGTACATCCAGCAAGCAGCAGGCAGAGAGAGTCTGTGCTTGCGGAGGGATTTTAAAGCCTTAGAGTCCACCCCTAGTGACACACATCCTCCAAGGCCACACCTCCTAATCCTTCCTAATCAGTTCACCAACCAGGGACTAAGCATTCCAACATCTGAACCTATGGGAGCCACTCTCACTGAAGCCAACACAGTAACCCAAATCACTTGCAAGAATCTTGAGAGCCTCTCAGAAGGAACATTAGACATCACTCACCAGAACCTCTCTCACCATCCCTGTAGTCAGAACGGAGCTGCTTTAAAAACTTGATAGGATTAGGATGACATTCCTCTAGTTTCTCACTCTCCCTTAGAGACTGACAACAAATCCGGCATTGTCCGAAACACTTAAGAAACACGTTCATCCTCCTGAATGGATTTTCTGGAAAACTAAGGGTTAAGTAACAACAGCAAAACAGAGGACAAAAACAGAAACTCAGACAAAATACCCATTAGATTTTAAACAGGCCTCAGACAAATGTGTTTGATTGTGTTTGTTTGTTCACTTTAATGCCTCAGCCGGGGAAAAGGAATCTAAATGAATCTCTCTTGGATTAGCAGGTGCTGTTAGTACTCTCAGAATATTATTCCAAATATTACTGATTGTTTCATGGTAACAGAAAAACATTTCCTAACAGGATTGTGTTTTAATAAAATCTGTTCTTTTCCTTGTTTTCCTCTTGTTTAAATCCAAGCACAGAAACAATACTCATTATTTCAATGTTCTATTTAAGATAAGTTATATTTTCTCCAACCATATGGAAGCAAAATCATTCAGGTACCCTTTCTTGGTATGACAATGGTTATTATTTTATGTGTGTGAGCTGTCCTTTAGATCACTAAAAATATATTGAAATGTATTACATTTTTATTTACTAGTAACTTAAGAGTTTTTCTTAGATTCTATAATATCTCCTCTCTCTTCTCTCCCTCTCTCCTTTCCCCCACCCCTTCTTTCTCTTTTCCATTCTGTTTCTCTACCTCCTTACTTCTTTTTACCCCAGGACACTGAGATGTTGTAATAGTTAGAGTATTCTCAATATTTATATTAGAATTTCATGATCAGGTTACCTGTCATTTACCTTTTGAGTTTTCTAATTTCTGAGTGTGATGCTCTGCAAGTTGCTTACCTTGGAAAACCTGGTTCTTCTGATTAAACTGAGACTGTCAAGGATACTTTACAGCGTTCCTATAACAGTTGAAAAGAATTTCATAGCCACACCCTTCCCATACAGTCTGGCACATGGTGAGGTTCTCATGGATGCTAGTAATCAGTAACTCTCCCTTTTGAAAGACATTGCTTCACTATCCTTGAGCTGATGTCATTGGTCGCTGAGACCGTCCACTTTCATTTGCAACATCATATAATTAAGAAAGTAAGTAAAAAGGAGAAAAGACAAATGTTAACGATTTCCTTCACATTACTTTTCTTAATTATCTGCTAATGGTAGAATATACAAAAGGTTTCTGGTTTTAATATAACATTGATAAACTTTACGTGCAAGAAATGAAGCACAGTGATGATATGAAGATCCACCAGAAATAGGCACCATGATTTTTCATGTTCTATGTTTATGACCATGAATCTAAGACGTGCTTCATCATGTGGTATAAATTTCTCTGGCTATGGTTAAAATTAGAAGATCTTTGTAAGAATATTTTATTCTGGGTGACAGGAGTGATGGAAAACAAATGCCTAAACATGCCCACATCATTCAGCCATTGGACTGCAGAGTTGAGATTATATAGCACTGGAATGCCTGGACTAAAAGGAAGCAGAAATATCTGCCTAGGTTCTCAGCCAAAGCATTTTGTAGAGGAATGTCTAGGTGCCCAATCTGGATGATGTTGCATAACACTGAGCTAAGCAGGAGACAATCCCCAACCCAGCTCTTGCTGCACTGAGAATTTCAGGTAGACGAATTGTAATTACTTTGCTTGGAGCTAGGCCAAGGTGTCTGGGTTATGAGCGTCTCATTTTGGACAATTTGTGCTGTGGGATCATTAATAGCAAAACGTGCTCACAGCCCCAATTCTTGATGTTTCACAGCAGCAAGAAAGAGAGAAGCGTAAGATTTCTTACTCATCACTCCATTTCCAACTGGAACAGGGTACAGCTCAGAGTGTTCCCGGTGGGCAGCTATCTAATCTGTGCAACTTTAGAACCACTTAGTGAGTATTCACAGATGAAATCATTAATATTCATTCTTCCTCATACCTTTGTTCAAAGGGAAACATGACAGACTATAGACATAAGCAGAGAAAATTAGACATTGAAGGATGAAATATCATTGGAAGTATAGATAATTCTGGACATTAGAGTTAAATAGACTACATTATCTTGAAAAGAGCAATAAATGCTTTCAATCACTAGGTTATCTTTCCAGCTCTCCAGCTCAGAGGATTTAGTCTTCTGTTCTGTAGCAGTGGAATCACACCAGAGTGTGGGACTTGCTTTTTCTACTTTGAACCCAGTACATAGACAGTCCTTTTAATAAAGAACAGGGAATATATGCATCCACAGTGATTTTTCTAGCTGTAGAAATCAAACCAGACCCACCGAGCGGTGCTACGTTTTCATATTCTCACATAACTTTAGGTTATGTTTCTACATGAGAAGTTAAGGTATTTCATTCATAGCTTAGAATGATATCTTTATACAGTTAAGCCATTATAGCTTAACTGCTGTGTTCTTTACAAAGTATGATGAGCCTGTAAGTTAGAGTATTGTTTTAAAAAATCAAAAATCAGGGGTGATGGCTCACACAACAAAGGGTCAGATGTGTGAGCTCAAGTTTCAAGGCATTCATGAACAGTTCCTCCTGAGATTTTTGTAGCTCTAGGGAAGTAAAGACATGAAGATGGCTGGACCATGCTTATCAGCCCATTCTAGCAGAATCCGAGTGCTAAGTTCAGTGAGAGACCCTACATAAGAAGAATGACTGAAGAAGAGAATGAAGTCACCTGGTGTTAGCTTCTGACCTCCAAAGTGACACACACACACACACACACACACACACACACACATACACACGCACACACTCACAATCATGCACATAGACACAAGATGGTAATCTAGAAATTACCATCAATGATGCAACATATTTTTTTTAAAGTGGTGCTCTAATGGTATGTAAAATACAGTTGATTTCATGAAAACTTACAATTCCACTATTCACTGAAAGCCAAATCAAAGCATATAAATGAAAAACAAATAAGAAAGAAAGACCCAAATATGAGGCACGCTCTTCAAGTTTGAAGAAGGTCATAAACTGTCTAAAGTGCTTTGAAAGGAAAGGAAGTGGGTAGTGTGGTGTGATGGGGGAGAGTTCATCTGGACAAAGTGATGGTTAGGACAGATGAGTGTAGGGCTTGGATTCTCTCTAAAATAGGCAAGAGAAAGGTATCATTCCAAGCAGAATCAAGAACAAAGTTACCCAACAATTTTGGGTACAAAACTTCGTTCTTGTCTTCATAGAGGAGAAAAAGAATCTCACATGAATAATCGTGATTTTATTTTGGTAACATTTTTCAAAAAACTGTATTTATTGTGATTAAAATTATTTTACTCATAAAAAGAGACGAATGTTCTTATGATGGGGTGTATCCATCTGTCTCATTCTAATTTATCTTCACCGTTGCTATAGGTGGTGAGCCATTCTGTGGGAATGCTTATGATTTCTGGCATTAATAAACTCCCCAGTCAACAAGGCAGTGTGGTTAGTACAAGAGACATCAGTTTCACAAGTAATAAGACCTTGGGATGAACAGGGAAAAGGTTTTCTCTAAGAATCCTAAGAAATAATTATCCTCATTTTCAGCAAAATGTTAAACAGTACTCACAATTTAAATTCACACATCTTAAACTTCTACTCAGCTGTGGGCTCAGTGTTCTAGAGGTGGACACTCCATGGTAAACAATAACGTAGAAATGATTGAGTTAAGACCCAAGCATACATCCCTTAAAATGACTGTATCAGAGGCCATGGCTGCCACACTGTGATTAAATGGAGGTTGGCAACCTGGCTTGCTTTAAAAATAGCCGTGCCTATCGGAAGCTACAGATTTGCAAAATATATTTTCATATTTTTATCTTGAGCCCAAAACAAAGAGAGTGTCTTCTACCTGGGTGCATTATTTAGTTGAAACAGTGTTTTGTCGGGCTAGTTAGGAGTTCTTTTATGCAAAGCAATGTAGCCATACTTGGAGCACCCTGAAAAGGTGCTTACTGGGCTAAAGGCCTTATGGATATCGTTTCATTTCATCTTCTTCAGAGTTTTAGGAGGCATTGTAAAAGTTTATTGGGATAGGCTGGTAAGATTGTTCAGTGGTTATGGCACTTGCCACCAAATTTGATGACTTGAGTTCAATCTTCTGGGCTCACACAGTAGAGGAGAATTGACTTTCCCAGACCATCCTCTAATCTCCACATGTGTGCCATGGCACATGCAATGCCACACATTTACACACACACACACACACACACACACACACACACACACACACACACACACACTACAAATACTTAATTAAATAAATGTTATGAAATTAAAAAGTTTGGATAAAGTAGAAATGTTTATTTGTGTTTGCAAATTTAATAATAGTGGTCTCTTGTGAGGCTATGCCAGTGGCTGGCAAACACAGAAGTGGATGCTCATGGTCAGCTATTGGATGGAACACAGGGTCCCCAATGGAGGAGCTAGAGAAAGTACCCAAGGAGCTGAAGGGGTCTGCAGCCCTATAGGTGGAACAACAATATGAACTAACCAGTACCCCCAGAGCTTGTGTCTCTAGCTGCATATGTAGCAGAAGATGGCCTAATCGGCCATCATTGGGAAGAGAGGCCCCTTGGTCTTGCAAACTTTATATGCCCCAGTACAGGGGAATGCCAGGGCCAAGAAGTAGGAATGGATGGGTAGGGGAGCAGGGGCAGGGGGAGGGTATAGGGGACTTTCGGGATAGTGTTTGAAATGTAAATAAAGAAAATATCTAATTAAAAAAAAACATTTCATTGAAAAACTTAAAACCATTTGTAATCTAGTTTTCAACAAAAGAAGTATATAAATGAGTGACCTGGAACTTCGTATATGCCATGTGAACAGACAGTGTCATGTCTTATGTCATGAGCCATGTCACAAAGTGGTTAGACGTTACTTTACCTCAGGGAAGTATCAGCACTACCGCTGAAGTCTGACTAGTGTCTGCGGTGCTCATGAGTGTCTGCGGTGCTCATGAGTGTCTGCGGTGCTCATGAGTGTCTGCGGTGCTCACGAGTGTCTGCGGTGCTCATGAGTGTCTGCGGTGCTCACGAGTGTCTGCGGTGCTCACGAGTGTCTGCGGTGCTCACGAGTGTCTGCGGTGCTCACGAGTGTCTGCGGTGCTCACGAGTGTCTGCGGTGCTCATGAGTGTCTGCGGTGCTCATGAGTGTCTGCGGTGCTCACGAGTGTCTGCGGTGCTCATGAGTGTCTGCGGTGCTCATGAGTGTCTGCGGTGCTCATGAGTGTCTGCGGTGCTCATGAGTGTCTGCGGTGCTCATGAGTGTCTGCGGTGCTCACGACTTTGCTATTCACATCTCCTTTCTCATCTTTTTGAGAAGTGTTATCAGGTTGACTTTACAGATGAAGAAATTAGTTCTATGAGGTTTAATTAACTTGCTAAAGATCATAGATTAAATCTCATCCAAGTGCAGGGTTTGGGCAAAGGTATGAATGGATGGCTTCATGCTAGACTGTGACATAGTTAGTCATTACAATTCCAGCTAGAGTAGGAGCACAAGAAGTACCCCCATTCCTTCCTTTGACACAAGTGCTTTCACAAGAGGAAATTGGACAGCTAATGCAATCTGTTTTTATAACATTAAAAATTGTCCTACGATTAAGACAAAAATGAGATCATTTTATATCTTTGTCTATTGTCTCTCTAGGAGAAAATATTTAATGTGTACTACTAATATGATAAAATGTTATCTACACAAGACTGCCATATATATTTAGTGCATATATATATATATATATATATATATATATATACATTCTTCTATAAATTTCAGCATACCTAATAAATATATTGTTGTAAATGTATTTTATACTTTAGATTCTATCAATTGTAATCATCCAAAAGCTTAAAGCATAATTATATTCTAAGTATGTCCATTTAAATAGATTCTATCAAAATTTGGGTATTATATAAGAAATGCATTTAACAATAACATAGAAATTGCATAAGAATTCAAATTACTGTGCTTCAAAAATATTTCAAATTTCTTTCCTTCTAAAATACTTTAATTTATTAAAATTAAAGAGCCAAATGTACCATATTTAAATATTATTAAGGTAGTTTAAATAAGCATACAATTTGCTTTACTTTTAAAACTTGAATAAAATCTGTTCAGTATTTTATGTAAAACCTTCTCCCTTTGGGCTTTATTCACAGAAAGGTTGATGTTAGATGACACCATGCTCTCCAGCTGTACACAAGCTGAGCATAATGTGGATTCTCTGATGCTTACTCTTGCAGAATGTTCCTCAGGCACCACCATCCAGCCCTTGCAGAAAATGCTGAAATTAGTAGATGCCTTTGGATCCGCTTGTTTCAGTACAACTTGGAAATGACATTTCATTATGTGAGAATTTATTGCATTTATGCTATCTGAGAGGATAGTTTGACAAGTTAATTAATTTGTCTTTTATCTAGACTCCTATGCAAAAGGCTCCAGTTCTCCCTACTCCAGCAGAGTGCACCCCTCCCACTACCATAGCTCCCTAATAGCAATGGGCAAATGTGCATGACATGGAATGGAGATGGCTCTCCTTTTGAAAACAGAGCAAGAGGTGCAAGGATGCTCTCCCTGCACATCTTCTTTGTGAAGATGGGGACTGAGTACTACGTGCTGGTGCTGATCATAGGACCCAGGGCACAGAGCCAGCAAATATAGCAATTATTTATTTGCTTGTTTGTTCATTTGTTTCTTGTTTACTTATTTATTTGAGACAGAGACTTACTCTGTAGACCGGTCTGGCTCAAAACTCACAGTGCACATACCTCCTGAGTGCTGGTGACAGAGATATGCACCGTCACGACGGTGAGCTTTTATATCTACGGACCATCCTAGGATAAAGAGTCCAGGCCTTTAGTCCTGTCTTCTGGGAACAGATTTAGATGATAGAACAACTGACCTTCTAATGCAGACCAGACTGATTTATACATTCTATCTCCATTGTATTAGTGTCTTCTTCACTGCTTTTCAAATTAGGCACACAGCTTGAATGGAAGAGAGGGAATGTGGGGCAAGTGGAACTGTGTCACCAGACAGAAAAACTGGTAAGGCCGAACAGATTAAGGAATCCCAGCATAACTGAGAGAATGAACGATAGACTTTTGAATCTGCTCCTGTCCCAGTTCCTACCCTGGAACATGTGACCACACATCCCAGTAAGAGGACCATGACAACTGGTAGCATCAAGACCAGAGTTCTCCATACTCATGAGGTATCTAGATGGACTGGTCCTAAGGGTTTAGCCAATAAGCTTCTCTTCCCAGACATGCCTTCCTGCAAAAGGTATTTAATCTCTGGTCTATGCTAAGTACGTTGTATGCATCCATGTTTCTATCACGAATAAACAGTTTGAACGAGCAAGGAGTCTCTCATCAAGAACCTCCATGGGCAGAAGACTTCATTACCAAGCAACACATCCTAAGTCTCCCACAGAAGGCCCCTCTGCAAGTTCCTGAAACTCACCCTGAGCTATTCCTAATTCCTGTCCCCCTGCCTCCCTGCCCCAGGCTCATCTCAGGACCACAGCCTATTCTTAACTCCTCACAGCTCCCAGCATGTCTGGGTACCCAAGAGTTAGAGAACTACAATCCTCAGCCCCAGCCCTGCCATTTCTCACATGGAGGAAGAATGGCTGGGATCTTAGACTGCATTCTTCCTCCCTTGAACTGCTAAGGGCACAAGCCAGTCACCCCTAGTGCCCTTTCCTTTCATCTGCTGGAGCAGCATTCACACACCCCAGGATCAAGACTAAATACACCCCCAATGGAGGGAGAAGAACACAATAGGTCATTAACACTCTAGCAGCCTTCTTTGTAAGTCTACCTCAAGAGAAAAAAAAAGCTGGGGGGGGGGGCTAGCATGTACAGACAAGCTCCTTCTCTGCAAGTAGCTTCCATTTCTGTTTTAGCATACATTTCTTTGTAAGAACCATATATACAAATAAAAATACTAACTACGTAAGACTTTAAGTTAGCCAAGAATGGATTCTAGTCTCCCTAATTAAGTAAAGGAGTTCCATGAGAGATGTCATGGGATTGCTTTCTGACATTTGTGAAGGGAAGCCTTGCCTATTGGTGTGACACCTGCCTGTGTGATGAACTGTGTAGGAAATGAAGACAGACTACAAAACGTTCCCTTGTGGCTGGAGAGACAAGTGCAGTTCAAGTACACACAAAAAGAGATGAGTCCAAAGAAACTTGATGGTGTCTCAGAACAGAGTATCTTTTAGCTTTAGGAATTTCTACCTTTTACAACTGTCAAATTCCTGGGGCTGATGTGGTATTGGGGTGACAGTGAAGATATCAACTGGATATGACATTTCTTATCTTTACTTATGCTCTTAATAGTAATGTCTATGGAGCATTTGGAACTGTTCCCAGTCACATTCCCGCAATGTTAGAAATATTACAAAACAAATATGGTAGATACATTTCTTGGGAGAGACCAGGCAGAGGTGGCCGCTGAGTTCATAGTGCATGCTCTCTAAAAATTACTTTACTCATTTGGAATATAAAGATTGTGTTTATTTTCACCTGATGTTCTAATGCAGTGGTCCTCAACCTTCCTAGTGTTGCAAAGCTTTAATATAGTTCCTCATGCTGTTGTTACACCCCAACCACAAAATTATTTTCGTCGCTATTTTATAACTATAATTTTGCGATTGATACGAATTGTAATGTTAATATGTGTGTTTTCCAATGGTCTTAGGTGACCTCTGGGAAAGTGTAGTTTGGCCCCCGAAAAGAGTCATGCCTCACAGGTTGAGAGCCACTGCTCTAATGAATTCAACTGAGGAATCGCAGGTCTAAAAAAATCCTTGTAGGACTGGTGAGGTGGCTCAGCCGGTAAGAGCACTGACTGCTCTTCCAAAGGTCCTGAGTTCAAATCTCAGCAACCACATGGTGGCTCACAACCACTCATAATGAGATCTGATGCCCTCTTCTGGTGTATCTGAAGACAGCAACTTGTACTTAAGTATAATAATAAATAAATCTTCTTTTTTTTTAAAAATCCTTGTAATAACAAACAAACATGCTATTCACACGCAACTCTTTTAATGCCCCTGGAAACTTCTCATTTCAATGGAAATGATGCTTACAACATAGTGTTACCCGTAAACAGTCTCAACACCTTGCGGTATGCCTGTAGTTTCTATGGAACTTGCTTGAAGTCTGTTGCGGGTGCATTACCTTGCTGCTTATGAATCTGGTCATAAGCAGAAAGTCTTCCTAGGGGGCTTTTGCTTGCAGAAACATTTGCCCTTGCCTCCATCTTCTTCTGTTGAGTACATGAGAGAAGGGCAGCTTTTTATCTACCCCAGCACTGTCATCCGGCAGTGATGAGCTGGACACAAGTGGTATTAAGTGCCCTTCTGAGTATATACTGAGCTAGGTTATTTAGAGAGAAAAAAAAAAGTTACATCTAGAGCTCTGAAACACGTGTGAAGGCTTACGCCTCCCATAAACCTTTTAAAGTTTTCTCTTCTACTCGAGGACATTCCTTTTCTTTCTGGATCTTTACGCATCTCAGAAATTGCAAATGTTATATCATTTACCTGCGCAAATCTCAGCAGCACATTTGTAATATAGACAGAAGAGCTAATAACTGCCAGAAAGTTTTCAAAATCCTGTTAGGTATTTGCATTTTAATAGAATAGCAGAGGGGATTCTAGGATGCACTCCTAAAATATGACACCATAGCCCTAGTGACATGCAGTTTTTGAATTTATACATAACTGACCATCAAATTTTTATGCAGTTCCTTTGGGTATAATGATTTAATAACTCCTGATAAGGGTTTTTTTTGTCTGATTCAAAAAAAAAAAACCTTCATAGTTAGGCTATAATAACCATGTGGATGGGTATAATTTTCACACACAATTGTATCGGCGAGGAAAACCAAGCCAGGTAAACAACCCTGAGCATGCAGTCTGGACAGCTTTGGTTTCCAAGTCACAGTGGAGAATTCCAACATGGAAAGCACATATCAGATGCGGTGAGGACAGGCAGGTGCGCTTGCATTGCTAGGTCTACTGAGACCATATGCATTTGTGAAGATAGGAGTGATATGAATTCTTCACTCTATTTTAGGATTAAATTCCATTTTATGCCTCTAACAATAATTCTAGTGCCTCACTTTCCTTGGGAAAAATGATTCCAGAGCTAGTTATTGTCCTAGTCCGTTCAACTGTATTTCAAAGTAGATTTCAGTATAAAGATGAGAAACTCATACATGGTCCACTTACTATAAACATTTTATGTCAAAAACACATAGTATGTAATAAATGGTATTTTTTTCCCTCCAGTGTGAGAACTGGTCTTTTGCAAATACAAGAAGCAATAGAGAAGAAACTGTAGGGAGCTTAGCCCTGCCATTTCTGTAATGCTCAATTTATACTGACGAGACTTCTACCAGGATGAAAAGACAAAAATATCAGTAGACTATTACTTATGTTCTTTTCTTTCCTTTCTTCTTTTTCTTCTTTTTCTTCTTTTTCTTCTTTTTCTTCTTTTTCTTCTTTTTCTTCTTTTTCTTCTTTTTCTTCTTCTTCTTCTTCTTCTTCTTCTTCTTCTTCTTCTTCTTCTTCTTCTTCTTCTTCTTCTTCTTCTTCTTCTNTTCTTCTTCTTCTTCTTCTTCTTCTTCTTCTTCTTCTTCTTCTTCTTCTTCTTCTTCTTCTTCTTCTTCTTCTTCTTCTTCTTCTTCTTTTGTGGGAAGGGGTGTTGTTGAGATAGGGTCTCACTATGTACTTGTGCCCGTGAGTGAAATTTAATTCACTGTGTAGACTTGGTTGGCCTCAAAATCATAGAGATCCACCTGCCTCTGCCTCTTGACTGGGGTTAAAGGCATGTCTGGCTTAAATCTTAACACTTTTCTTTAGCCTTTGCTCTTCAGTTCTGATTTTAGTTTCTGAAGGAGCTGATCTTTGATGTAATCAAAATTGTTAGAGCAAGCCCTACTCAATCCCACCTGAAAACACACTTAAGACTCTAATTTACTCACCAAGGGCTTTGGATTAAAACCTTCTTGGTTTTAATATACATGCCTCATGAACTATTGGGAGGTGATACTATATGTGAAACAAAGTTGGAACTGCTCACATAGATCAATTTCTTAAGAGAAAATTTAAGACTGCTCCAGAAGTACTCTTTGCTAAGTAATGCTCTTCTTGCAGTGACTATTCAACCTATTTCTCCTCTATATTAGAAAAATTACAACCTTTTCAAAACTTCCCAGTCAGATTATTCTCGTACTGAGTCTAGTTTACCTCAACTTTGCTATATTATAAAGGCCAGGCTCCTAGACCCTAAAATGCTGTACACATATACTGAGATCTCCAATGATAGACACTAGCAGGCATTTGAGGTACATTATCTTATTTATCTGATGTTGTCATCTTAGGAGAAAGAATTGACACTCTACACCTGGCATTTAATGAGTAAAAGATATGGCTGAGTAAACGATATGGCTGAGATGAAAATCAGAGTTGATTCCTACTCTGACATATTGTTCAGTAGAGCACATTCCTTTCTTTGTGTCAGTTTGTACCACTTGAGTCTGGAACAATGAATATTTGGTACATAAATGTACAAATGATGATTGTGTTCAATTCTCTTAATGCAGGTAAAGGATTGTGAAGTCAGGCCGGGGGCAAGTAGGAGTGTTGCTTAAAATTCCAACAGGTGAGAAATATTAACTCAGGGTAAATGGGAGACAGGAACTATTTATCTGTGACTCTAGCACACTGGCGTAAGTACTTTCCTATGGGTACCTAATTTAGCCTATGCCTATTAGCCTCCAAGTTTCCTTTCCTTCTTTCCTTTCCTTTCCTTTCCTTTCCTTTCCTTTCCTTTCCTTTCCTTTCCTTTCCTTTCCTTTCCTTTCCTTTCCTTTCCTT
>NC_034596.1:85630326-85636656 GCF_900095145.1 Mus pahari | reverse complement strand
AGAGAGAGAGAGAGAGAGAGAGAGAGAGAGAGAGAGAGAGAGAGAGAGAGAGGTGCATGCACTCCCACATGTACATAATGTACATAAACACGCATGCATCACTTCTTTCATGACTGGCCCATTTATGTGACTAGCTCCTAAACATCTCTTATGCTTTGAATTTAAAAATCTCCTCAGACAGACCTGTGACTGTCTTAGCTCACTAAATTGTTCATCTTCAAACTTTGTTCCTAGCCTAGTATATCATGTGACTCTATGGCAGATGTTATAATTTGCAATTATTTTTCCTCAGTCCTATGGGCTTATTATGGCATGAAAATATATCCCTCTGGTCTACCAATGTATACTTACTGTTGTCACAGCCCAGAACATGTTAAGGGGTCACTGCATTTTTGTTAGTGATTTAATGAATGGGGGTTTTCTGTCAACAACTCAGTTCATCTTTCTTTGTCCCAGTCAGCCTACGTGTCCTGATCCTTTGCCCCTATCTTCTGCAGGTGGCCACTTTTTCACCATCATCTACTAAATTGTCTACTACAGTTCCTTTGTGGGCACTGGATTATTAGATAAATACATTTTTTGGTGATTTACAATTTTGGAAGTGGTTATGCCTAACTCAACTGAAATAAAACCAAGGAAACATTTCAAGAAAATATTAATAGAGTTGTACAGTTCATATATTTATCAAGACATTTCAAATGAATTTGTAAAACATAAATGGTTGGCTTGGTTTTGTGCAGTGCAATTCTGTACAACCCATTTTCCTCATATTACACTACACAGGGGAATAAATATCTAGAGCACATAAAGTATATTCATGGTACAATTTGAGCCTTAAAAACCTATGAAGGACTGGAGAAATGTGTCAACAGGTAAGGACTGGCTGAGCAAGTGTGGAGAATGGAATCTAGTTCCCCTAGCACTCACATTAAATTTGAGTGGACACAGTGATTTGCTTGTAATCCGGAACAAACTGGCTAGCTGGACTAGCAAAATTGGTGGGCTCTGAGTTCAAGTGAGAGATCTTGCCTCAATATAGAGAGTAGCCAAGAAAACATAAGCTACCGCTCACGTGTGTACATATCTCACATGTGACCATCATACATACACACAGACACACACATTTATGCAAGGCATACAGAAATAAATTAAAGTGAGATTAAAAAGTAAAAAAAAAAAAAAAAATAAACCAAACAAATAAAAACCAAAACCGAAAGTAAACACCTGAGTGTAGTGACTCACATATAGAATTTTAGCTCTTGGGATACTGGAACTAGAACATCAGAATCAATTCTAGGCCAGCATCAGCTGCAGAACAAATCTTATCTTGAAGAACAAACAGACATACCACCATTACTACCACCTCTACCACCACCACTACTGTGGGGCCTTGGGTGTAGGGGAAAGAGGGAAGTGGGAGAGAAACCCTGAGTTCCGGTGCTCTGGGCGGGTGCACGCGGGAGGACTGCCAGATGCTTTCCAGGCAACTCAGGGTGGGCATCTGGCTGTGTTAAGCCACTGACCCCACATGGTGAGTGGTGGAGAAGGGGCAGCCCCAGGTACCAGGTTCTCAGTCTCTGGCATCCCACGCTGGATACAGTGGAGGAGCTGAGAATAGAATATGGCCCTGGGGTGGCACTTGGACCCAGAGGGGTGGGGGGGCGGGGGAAGCAGGGGCACTGGGTGGTTCCCATGCAGGCGAGAGTCCTTAGTCTGGTCCTTGGCTGCAGTGTAGGAAGGCCTTCTGTCGGGAGGTTAGACATGGCACCTTAGGAGAAAGCCTATCCCATCATTCAAGCACCATGGGCCTTAATGGTCAGAGACAGTCAATGGCTTTAGAGCTTTATTGTAGAAAGGCAGGGGGAATGAGAGAAGGTAGAAAGAGAGTGGGAGAGGCCAGCCATGGCCATGTGGAGAAAAGGGGGGAAGAGAGAGAGAGAAGGAAGTCTAGCGAGTAAGAGAGGTAAAAGCTTAAAAGAGAGAGAGGTGGGAAGAGAGAGAGAGAGAGAGAGAGAGAGAGAGAGAGAGAGAGAGAGAGAGAGAGAGAAAGCTTAAAGAGAGTGAGGAGGGGCCAAGCAGCCCCTCTTATAGTGGGCTGGGCTATCTTGCTGTTGCTAGGTAACTGTGGGGAGGAGTCTAGCCAGAATGCCAAAAGCTTGGGACATTGTCTATGTGACTGAAAGCCACATGCCTCTCCTTTGGGGGCTATGGGGGTGGTAACTTTGACGGGGCGGGGGGGGGGGCTTCTGTCCCATGTAAGTGTAAATTACCACCCACCAGGTCCCACCAGGGTTCAAGACCTGAACTCGACTGGAGAACAGGCTGTTTTCGCATAGCCCATTGCCCCCCCACACTACCACCACTACCACCATCATCTCCACCACTGCTGCCTCCGCTCCTGCCTCTGCCGCTGCTACCTCCTCCTCCTCTCCCTCCTCTACCACTACCACCTCCTCCACCACCACCAAAACTATCACCTCTTCTTCCTCCTCCACCATCATCGCCACCAACAAAACTCTCTGAGTGCTGCATATGACACTGAACTCAAGAAAGTACCACAGATCCTCTTACAGTGCTGGAGCGTTGGGGAAGCCAGCTTAGAAGCTGCCTCAAGAAAGTACCATAGATCCTCTTACAGGGCTGGAGCATTGGGGAAGCCAGCTTAGAAGCTGCTTTTTTCTTTCTGTCTCTCCACTCAGACCGAGAGACACTGAGTACAGAGGAATCAAAACTGCTCTTGGTTAGAGGCAACAACAACAGGAGTGCTGCTGGTTTCACTAAAGAATAGATCTCCTTCCGTGCCTTTATCACTGAGCTCTGCAGCAGCTGGAAAAATCTAGGATGAAGAGAATCTATTTGATCCTCATGGAGAAGTTATACTGTATATCCAGGACCTTGTATTAATATAAAGGAATTCTTGAGTCTTGCCACTGTAATTGTTCATCATCCAGACGAATTGATTAGAAAGCTCTAATCAGGTGAGGATTATGCTAAATAGGAAGAAAGGGGAGAAATCTTAACCCTTCCAAGAAGTTTTCCCCCAGTGAATTTGGTCCAAGCTCTGTGCCTTATTGTGGAAGGACTGTAAGTTAACAATAGACCATGGCTGTGATTTGTAATACTATTTATTAGACATTGAAACCCATTCCATGGTGTGTGGGTAAAACACCTTTGAGAGTGAACAATTTATTGTTTATTGATTCTAAACCTTAGAAAACTCTTATCACGGAATCTGAGAATATAAGGATATTCGTTTGTATAGATAGGGCTATGTATTCCTATGTGGCACTTTAGCAAATGATGCCAGCTGGATGATAGTTTAAGAGTAAATGTGAGGGTAAAAGTAAATTCTTAATAATAAATGTGGGTTGGAGAAAATTTTTCTTAGCATGATATTAAACACAAAACCAAAAGGAGGCAGAGAGTGACATATTGTATAAGGATTGTTTTGTAATATAAAAGACTAGATACTAAATTTAAAATAACTTTATTAGAAACCAAGAAGATTATGTAAATGTATTAGTTATTTATCTTGTTGCTATGATGAAAGTAACATAAGGAAGGGTTTGACTCCCAGTTCACGCAATTTGTTTTCTCAGGGTGGGGCAGGCACATAACGACACATACCAACAGAAGTATGAGACAGCTATTCACACTGCACAGTGTTGTGAATGCTGGTGCTCATCTTTCTTGCTTGCTTTTATTCTTTCCTTGGCTACAGCCACATCAGGATGAATCTTCCCACATTAATTAATTCAATCTAGGAACTCTATCATAGATGTTCTCAGAGGTTTTTCACGTAGGTGATTTTGGATGAGGTCAAGTTGGCAATTAGTGATGACCACCACAGTATTATATGCAGAGAACTTAATATTAGTATTAGTATATTAGTATTAATAATAATTACCACCATAATAACTAAGTGATTACTATGTGCAGTCACTGTAATAGCATATGGTAATTCATTTACCTCACAATTTTCTAAGGTACATACTAACATTTGTCTCATTTTGTAAGTGAGAAGAGGCAGATGCTGAGAAATTGAAAATTATATTCAAGCATGCATTTGTAAGTGACATACATGGGAACTAAATAAGCTTTACAAATAAAAACGAAGGTCAAACACTCAACTTGAAAACCAGAGATTCTAAGATTAGACTGTCCCCTTTAATTCTCAGGCTGAACTTAAATAGTTGTTGTGATACTGAGCTGATCTTCCTTGCCTCCTACTGTTTCACTCTATATTTCATTTGACATCTTCCCCCATGGGACAACCTTTGCTAGATACCAACACAATGCTCTCAGATTTTCTGGCTTCTAAAATTTTTAGCCACAAACTTCTTTATGAACTATCCTGGCAGTGGTATTTTGTTATCAGAGCAGAAAGAGAAGAAATGAGAGAACAACAAAAGTAAATAAAAGTGTACAATACTTTTATCTTCACCATAGAGGAGAACAGATTTTCTCTTAAGGGAGCCCCCTTGATATACCTTATAGCCTGAGGAAAAGCCTTCTGTGTTGAGCCTCATTGAAAAGTTCAGGTGTATGATCAAGGCTGCCTTATATCCAAGCTAATAGAAACGGAGAGAGGAAAATTTGGAATTGTGAGAAAAGCCAGACTAAGGAATGAGATGCTGAAGAGAGAGAAAGTGTATCCAGGTATAGGATGCTGAACCAGCATTCTGCTGTCGGTATGGGTAGGGAGCTTGGAGCAACAAAGGTTCAACAGGGTCCAAGTTTGATGTAGTGAGCCCATACCACCTCCAAGTTGGTTAGATGTTAAAACTGTTGGCCGGTGGTGTCTGGCACAGTGGTAAATGGTATTGAATAAAGACAGCAGCCATAAGAAATGAGTCAGATATCATAATCAAGCTTAGCATGTGAGGGTTCTCATAAGGTATAAGCTGTAAAGAGAGTGTGGGCAGGATATAGGTCAAAAACTTGGAAATCAGAAAATTTGCAAAAGTGTCATCCTTGGGAAAATACCTGAGAAATTTGAACAAAAATCTCCTTATTAGGAAAAATGTAGAGAGCAATCCACACAGACCAGTTAAAAAAATACAAGTATAAAAACAAGAAAATCTTAAAAAGATTGAAAGTGTCTGTATGCGCACACCTGCGCGCGCGCACAGACACACACACACACACACACACACACACACACACACACACTACTTTTTTGTTTGTGCTTTTAGAACAGTAGCATTTGTCTTTGCCCTAGGTCTCTGGGCTATCTATTCTCAGGTTTTTGGTCATTCAAGTACTGTTGGATATGGCTTCTATCTTGTGTGGGCCTCAAGTCAAATAAGCTACTGTTTGGTTGCTGCCCTAATAATTGTGCCACCATTGCCCTGGTATATCTTGAAGGCAGGACACCATAGTAGATCAAATGGATTGTGTCCTGGTTGGTGTTTATGTCTTCTTTGGTATGCAGAGTATTTTCCTGTACCAAATTTTGTATCATGTAGGGGTCAGGGCTCTATGTAGGCATTTCTTTGAGGGAAATTCCAGGATAGCCAAGGCTGTGTGGAGAAATCCTTTCTCTAAATACCAAAAATAAAATAAATAAAATAAAATGCAAACAATACATGAACAAAGGAAAATGTGTTCATTTCCTATTTAAAGACCTCTATTGAATGTATAAAGGAAATTTTAAGGTCTTGTGCTCCAGTTGTACTGCATACTCAAATCTAAGGTTGATGGGCTCTCCTAGAGATCTATTGTCCTAGCTGTCAATAATTGTGTCTTTTGCATTTTAGCAGTTGGGTTTGGGAAGATTGTAATTCTAGATGGTACTATGTAGTCTTGTCTCTGTTCAGTGGGTGTTTTATTTTCTGTTCTGTTGCCCTCTCTGGTTCTTCAGAGAGTGCAGTGTCTGTATGTTGCTTGGTAGAACATTCTTCTGGGAACCATGATAGATGTGGTCACTGATGGTTCCAGGTGAAATGTGATTTTTAGGAATTGAGAGCTTAAACCTAAGAAAGGGGTTGGGCTAGGAAGGGTTCACCAAGGAGGACCCAGGGGGTTCACAGGAAAGAGAAAAGCAGGGTAGCCTAGCAGGGTCTGTTATGTCCCATAGAAATGTGGGCAGAGAGTGTGAGTGAAGAGAGGCCACCCAACATGTAACCCTGCTACAGTGCTGGGTTGAGAATGGTGGGTTGGGTTTGGAGGAAAGGAGGAAGAGTGAAGATTAGAAGCTTTTGTAAGGGTGTATCATTCACTGAAGAATGATACCCTGGACTCAGAATATAAACGCACAGTGTCTTTGTTTTTATTTTTTTATTTTCTTTATTTACATTTCAAATGCTATCTCGAAAGTTCCCTATACCC
>NC_034596.1:85609845-85628598 GCF_900095145.1 Mus pahari | reverse complement strand
TTTCACTTCCTTAGTTAGAGTCACACCTAGGTATTTTATATTATTTGTGACTATTGTGAAGGGTGTTGTTTCCCTAATTTCTTTCTCGTCCCGTGCAAAGAGTGTCTTATTCTGCAGAAGTGCAGCAATGCTGGGTTCGCCTTACAACCCATTACCAAAGGGAGCTCAAATGCCCGGTTTAAAGCACACTAGGGGAATTCCAGGGAGGGTGACTTGTGTATTAATCTCTTGGCTTTATCTCTATTCCCAGAACCATGGTTGGGGTGTAAGTGGCTGGAGATTGTTCCTCAGGAAGTTTGGAAAGTGCTGTTTACCTATTGTCCTGGCCTCAGGCCAGGTGGTAGGGCAGCTTCTGAGACCTGAACTTGCCTGGTCTTGCCTAGTCCTTGGAAACAGAGATTTAGGCCTCGTCTCCCGAACTGTCAATTTGAAGCCTGTCACAGAGTCAACCTAATCTGTCTCATTTTCTGATCTTAAGTTGCTGGCCTACTTGCTGCTCTGTCAGTCGTGGCTGCATGTTTTCCAGAAAGAACCTGCTGGAGTTGAGGGCTAGGATATGAGGATGAAGGGAAAGGAAGATTAGAGAAGATCTACAAGATCTGTAGGAGATAGGAACTGGAGGGGGGGGGAAGCAAAGGAGAAGAGGAGGAACAGAGAGAGGAAAGGGGAAGGTCACAACAGGTGTCCTGCTACAGAGGTGGGGGTGAGAGTAGGGAATAGATTTGAATGAGAGGAGAGAGAGGTAAAGATCCAGTTAGGCTGACTACTTCCATGGTTGGAGTAGACTGTGGATGCCCAGGGAATACTTGCTGGAGTTGGGTCTGGGAGAGCAATGAATAGGGGATGGGGAGTTTAAAGGAATAGACCTGTTTGATACATTGGAGATTGGGAGGAGGGGTTGCAGGGGCAGATGAGGAGGAGGCTGCACAGGTGGTCTGAGCAGAGCTGGAGATGACTTAGGATTGGATTTCGAATAGTGGAGGAAGAGGTAAGACCTGCAGTTAGCCTACCTGCCTGCTCCCTTGGCCAGAGTGGTCTCCACGCTCATGTGTTTTCACTCGTCTCTAGGTTACTTTTAATACTTGGTACAATTCAAATGGTATGTAAATAATTACTTAAATGTGTGTTTAGACAATGCTAAGAAAATGTATATTCAGTACAGGTGCAACTATTTTCAATCCATAGCTAATGGGTTGAATCCATGGATGGAGAACCCATAGGTACAGAGGTTCAATGAATCCATTGTCAATGGGCTTAATCTATACAATTGTTAGAAGAAAACAATATGATTGCATAGAAAGGAACACATGAGCTGGGTGGTGGTGGCCCACTTTAAATCTCAGCACTCAGGAGGCAGAGGCAGGGAGATCTCTGTGAGTTCAAGACCATCCTCATCTGTGGAGTGAATTCTAAGACAGACAGTACTACACAGAGAAACTCTGACTCAAAAAACCAAAAGTGAAATAAAAAACAAAACAAAACAAAACAAAAAACCAAAATGGAACACAAGGCCAAAGGAAAACCAAATTGACAAGGCTACTTGGCTGTGCACAGAGAATGTATCAGAGCCAAAATGGGGCTAGCAAGCAGCATACTCGGCAAATGGCCTCTGTCTTTTTTTATTCTCTGATAGAAGTGGTAATGGCATCTCATCCCATTGGTGGGAGTTTGACGTTACAATTTGACGTGATTGATAAACCACTATCAAGGGGAATGTGAATGTTTCCAAAAATGTGCTAACTATCTTTGATAGAAAAAGAAAAATGTTTCCTACACATCTATCCCTGGAGAGACTGCAATGAGCCTTGTTTTTAATAGTCCTTCTTCTCCTGCTAATTTATAAAACTCACTGCCAGGTACATTTTGACCTATAGACTTCTGGCCACTTTGGAACTGCACATGGTTCTTCTAGATGCCTGCCATAGCTATTTTTGGGGACCCTGAGTACAGTCTCCTATTTTAGCTCAGCTCATCTGCTTAGATATCTGTGATGAGACCCCAGGATAGAAACTGCTTCCTCAGAGCTCAACCAACACAGGCCCAACAGACACTTACCAGAAGATCTAATGAGAAACATACTTTATTATCTGCTGGTGCGGCCAACACTTTTACACCCATTGCTGTTTGTAGTCTAGGGAAAGGGTTGGCAAGATAAAATGCTTAATTCCATCAAAGCAAACAGCAAGTAAAAATTTGTCTTAGTTGAGGTTTTACTGCTATGAACAGACACCATGGCCAATGTAAGTCTTCTAAAGGATAACATTTAATTGGGGCTGACTTACAGGTCAGAGATTCAGTCCATTATCATCAAGGAGCATGGCAGCATCCAGCAAGGCATGGTGCGGGAGGAGCTGAGAGGTTTCCATCTTCATCTGAAGGTTGCTAGCAGAATACTGGCTTCCTGGCAGCTAGGAGTAGGGTCTTAAAGCTCATGTCTACAATGACATATCTACTCCAACAAGGCCACTCCCTAGAGCAAGCCATATACAAACCATCACAGATTTGTAGGAGAAAAAAAAAAAATCCACCCTAAGTAAATCTTGATTTCAGCATAGGCCCCAGTCAGGCCTTTGAATCAGCCTTATTTAGAATAGTCAAGTGAAATAGGGGGTGGGGGGAACCCTATCTTCACATCTTCCTGACTGGTGGCTCAACATATACCTATATGACTTATTTGGGAATGATGAAGGTTTGGTCACATGAGGATTATTGTTCAGTGATTAAAACATGAGAAGTTTGCCAACTCATTTCACTCATTGTCATATGGAAAGACATTCAGGACACATATGTTTTCGTTCCTTTTTCACCAGCGATTTATGGGAAAACGGGCTGTTGGCTTAGAGTTCCAGAAGGATAGAACACAGCAAGCCTGGAAAGACGTGGGTAGCAGGCAGCAACGGCATAGTGACAAGAAATACTGGACAGGAGGTGGGGCTTCCTGTCGCAAGGCCAGAACCCAGTAATTCACTTCCTCTTGTGAGGCTCCACCTCTTAAAACTTTCTAAACCTTCCCACATGGTGCCAGTAGCTGAGAGTCGAGTGTCTGAACAAGTGAGCCTGTGGGGCACACTTCACATTCGATCCAGGACATGTTACCCTACTCCCACCCCAACCCATACCACCATGGACTCACAGCCGTCTCTTAATGTAAAAATGCATTCCAACTTAAGGAGTCCCCACAGGTTTTAATAGTCCCAACGTTACTCAAAAGTCCAACATCCCATTCTGAGATTTGCAGAAAATGCTTAACTGTGACACTTGTTTAAAAAAAATAAAATAAAGTTAAAAATCATATTCTTCCAATATATAGTACCATAGAGTATGTTTACATTACCATACAAAAAGGGAGGAATGGGGTATAACAAAGAAAGAAAAGAACAATGCTAGACTGAAAATGCCTAGCATAGTATAAAAATTGTAGATATCTTTGGTACCCTGCCACTCTAGCCCTGCTGCATTTAACACACATGGCCTCTCTCTTGGACTGACTCCACTCTGCATCTGCAGCCTTCGTCCATGGAAATTCAATAGTTCTTACCTTTTCAAGATCCTGGAGGCTCCATTTCAATTTAGGCATCAACTTCCTAGTTCCCTGCAACCCTCCCAGGGCTTCCTTAAACAGATTCCTCCTTTGCTTGCTTTCAATTTTATCTGGGATCACAGTAGAAGACTCCATGACTCCATCCATCTGATATCTTTTATGTCTGCAAAACCAGTGCTAATGGATGATATCTGCTTTTTAGAGATCTCATTTTACAGTACTGGATCCCATCGGAGAATTGGTTCCACTCACCACAGGCAGGTCTTCCTATCCTCTCTATTGCAATAAAGGCAATTCCTTATAGGCGTGCTTAGAGGCTCCTAGGTGAATCTAGATTCTGTCAAATTCATAATACAATCACAACACATTTATTTTCATATAATTTTCGCATATTAGTATCACTATTGCTTTGATTAGATTTTAAAGGAATCTGTATATTTTCCTGTATTTATTATAATGTGCTTTCTTGGAAAATATTTGTAGATTTCATCATATTTCCTAAAGCTTTTGAGACAAACAAAAAACAAACAAAATATACATACAAGTAAAAAGCTGCCACTTAAAACAATTAGAAACATCCTAAAAGAAGAATAACTACTTATCCATATAGGGGATATTTATACTTCTTAATGGGTCTCTTTTGTTCGATAACTAATATCTAATTTAGATAAATTGTAGTGGTCCATGTAAAATATACTATATGCTATGTAATTATATTTTTAAAAACCTATGTATATTACATGTAATCTCCTGATTTTTGTAAGACAGTTGATTAACTGTCTTTGCTCCTTAGAAGTCATCGGTGTTTAGGAAAGAAGTCGGAAAAAAAAAATGAACTTCTCCTCTCTCCTTTATCTCTACGGTACAAATTTAACCTGTATTAGAAGCCCCAGGGCTACACTGAAGTGATATATAATACAAAGGTATAATACACAGAAATGCATTGCCTTTGCCTCATTTATTATTATGGTCACATAATTTACAACCTTTTTCTGCTTTCTAGAGGGAAACACATACAACCATTTAAGGTGTACTTCATCAGCATAGAGAAATGAGAATTTTAAGTTGTTTCTGTGAGGAGCTAGAGTTCAGGCTCTTTTCTCCACTAAAGCAAGAGTCAAAATGACAACGTGGATATATTCTTTCTCTTTTTCTACATTATCCCTTCCTTAGGTATTGAGAAAAAAAATTACAGAAATATTTTTTAATAAACAGAATAATTTAGATTATTTTTTATTAAGGAAGTGAAAATGATTTATAGCATCAGAACAATGGACAACTATTACTCAGTGCGATTATCTTTTTAATCAGAAAGACTTTTTTTCTCATTGAAACCAACTCATTTCTTTGGTGTGTTCTCAGACCCATCTACATCTTAGCAAGCCTAAGGACTTGATAAGGCCACCATCAAAGCTTCAGTGACACCATTCTTCCTTGTCTACCAGTACTATTAAAGTGCCTTTGGGAATTAACCTTCACTATCACATAGTTTCAGTCATCATATCATATCATATCATATCATATCATATCATATCATATCCTATCTTTGGTCCTGTGCCATACTTGTAGTATCTAGATTTCAGTATAAATAACAAAGGCCCAGAAAGAGTCATAGTCCTACTTTCTACACATATTTTTTTAAATCTTTTTTAAATAAAACAAAAAACAAACAAACAAACAAAAAAACCAGGGTCTTACTATATAGCTCTGGCTATCACGGACATCACTTTGTAAACCAGGCTGACCTCAAACTCAGAGATCTGCTTAACTCTGCCTCCTGAGTGTTGAGAATAAAGGTGTGTGTCACTACACCTGTCCTATCGGCTCTTACAGTTTCTTCATGAGAGAATGCAAGTTTGGCATTCGATGCTTCCCATCATTTTTAAGGAAACTTCTTAATTTTGCCTCTTTTGGATATGACTTCTATGGCCTTGGTATTTTACTTCTGTCTATATTCAAAGTTGACAGAATGTCGGCAGTATATATCTCTGGTCCATCCCAAGGGGAAAATAACAAATCTTCTCTGTCCTTTAACTCCTATAGCCAACCTCCCATTAAGGATTACGGTCTTTGGTGCTTTGTGGTCCAAAGAAAGCTTTAATCAGACTTTCTCAGGTGAAATACTTTTCCAGGGTGAGATACTTATCTTTACGAGTGGACAACATGGCTAGAAAACACAGGTTTTCTTTTTTTCTAAATTTCAAAAACTTCTTTGGCATGTCAAGAAATAAAACTAAATTGTAGCACATGGAGAAAGAGAGACAGAGAGAAATAAAAGAAACAGGAAAAGAGTCAGAGTCTAACAGAGGGTGGCAGAGAGACAGAGACAGACTTTATCAATATTGAAAATCATAGGTTTCAAAGTCCTCATCAAGAAAGTTTAACTCTTAAAAGTCTATGGAGAGTAAATTTTAAATTAGATATCTGAGGATGAGAAATATATATGTATCCTACTACTCAACAGCAAAAGACAACCCAGTTAAGAGATGATCAAAGTTTTGAAATTATTTCTCCACAGAAAATGCACAAATGACAATAAGCAGATTATACCGTACTCAGCATCATTTGTCAAGAGGAAAACGCAAATTAAAAGTACAATGAGCTACCACTTTACACACAAGAGGAGAGCTACAAGCAAAACGATGTATCATTCCAGCTGTTGATAAGGCTAGAGAGAACTAAAATCTCACATATCGCCAATTAAAACGTAAACCAGTTTGCATTCCAAATTCTACTTGGAATGCAATCTGGCAGTTGCTAAAGAAGTTATACATGCAAATAACATATAATCCCAGCAATTCCGCACCTGGGAATCCATGTAGGTGAACTGAAATCTGTAACTATACAAAAATCCATTCACAGTAGCAATGTGCACATCATTTGTTTTTATAATAGAAATTTATGAATGACACAAATTGCCATCAATTTAGGAAAGGCAAAGTGTGGTATCTCCACATATGATATCATTCAGTAATAAAAATGAATGCATTATCTGTGCATATTAAAACATGGATGGGTTTTGAAAATACATTAGATGAAAAAGACTCAAAAGTTTTTATGTTGTATAATGACATTTATATGCAATGTCCAGCAAAGTTAAATAGAGGAAGAAAGAAAGTTGAGTCATGACTGTCAATGGTGAGGGAAAGGAGTATAATGGAGAATTGCTAATACTCCTGGGTTATATTTTAGGAGAATGACAGACTTTAACATTAGATAAAGTCTAATCATGGTTATAGTTGTTGAAGCCAATAAATATATTTATACTCATTGAATTTTTAACTCTATAATATGGAACTTTATGGTATATGAATTTTGTCTTTGTGAGACTATTAAAAATTTTTATTAGAAACAATTGAGGTAAAAAGAAAATCATTTACGAGAGACTCAGGCCATTGATTTTTACTAAAATAATAAACCAGAACAAGTAAAGGAAATGCCAGAAAAACTTTGTAGCAATTTGAGGAAAAATAAACTTTTAAGCAATGAGAATACAAGTGAGTCTCCACAGCAAATATGTTCAAACAAAATGAAGGAGATACTGATCCAAACCAAAAGGCAGCTGATTGTGGGCTGCACTCCTACAGTTCTAGCACACAGGGGCAATAGGATTACAAGTTTAAGGCCAGCCTGGGCTTTAGAGTGAGCCTGGCCATTCTTCGGCCTAGCTTGGGCCACATAGTAAATTCCTGTGGGAGGAAGGAAAAATCCACTTGGCATTGACAAAAAGTTGACTGCCCTCCCACAAGGTGATCCTTCTTCTTCAAATGTTTTGAGCTATTCCCTGTAATGACTGAATTCCCAGATTCCCTAGTTAACTTGTCCCAGCTTCCTTTATTTCCATAATAGTCTACTCTTCAGAAATTCCTGATTTCTAAGCTGTGTGAATTGTTCAGCGCTTGTTGGCTTCCCCCCTGCTGCCATAAAGAAGTCAAACACATAGAAGAAAGCTAGAATGTGAAATGGAAAATTACAGTACCCAGAAGGGCTCTCGCATGGGACAGTCACATTTTATAAGCTATCATGTTTGCATATTAAACATTCTGATATGTTCTTTGATCCTCAGCCAGGGACTAAGGGAGAGTATTTGAAAGGACATAAGACAAAGAGCATCAAGGAGGAAGATTTGGGATACTCTAGGGACAGACAGCAGACACAGATGCAGTCTCTCCCTGCTCTCACAAACTAGAGACAAAATGAACTGCCCCCTGGAGTCTGAAGATGAGAAGACAAATAGCATTATTGAGTCCAAGGTCAGGAGGGATCCACTTTTCCTTTCAGGCCAATGTAACCAGAATCAGAAAAGTATGAAGATTTCTAATATATGAAGAAATTTATGTAGATATTTAAGTAATTGACTAAACAGTCAAATTATCTCCTTTGTATTGATCTCTTTTACTAATTGCACATAGAAGACAGTAGTGATAGGTAAGAAGATAAATAGTTGATGAATGATAGACAAAGCATAGATAAGTAGATAATATTTAGATATAGAAAACTTAGAAAGAACTTGATAAATATTGATAAGATTCTGGATATTATTGAATTATAAGAAGATACTACCATGAGACCAAAGCTTTGGAAGAATTATAATGTATCTCTGTGTGCTTCTCTATCTCTTTCCCCACATGAAAAAGAAAAGCTCCTATTATTCCATAACTGAAAGTTACTACATGACTATTTTATTCCTTTTTCTAAGTGAGACTCAAGCATCCTCGCTTGGGCCTTTCTTTTTATTTAATTTCTTTGGATATTTGGGGTATATCTTTGGTATCCTATACTTAATAGCTAATATCCACTTTTCACGCTCAATCCTGGCTTACCTCACTCAGGATTATATTTTCTAGTTCCATCCAAGTGAGGGACCTGGGTGAGAGAGAGGAGAAGGAGGGGAATGGGAGACAGGATCAGGTGTCCAAAGAGAAGCCCAGAAGGACAGGAGAATGAATGGTAATCTGCAGTTCTTTGGGGTAGGGAGAATCTCTAGGAACTCCCAGAGACCTGAGATGGGGGAGGCTCCTAGGAGTCAATGCTGGTAACCTTAGCCAAGATGCCTAACAGTGGGGATATGGGACCTGAAGAGACCACCTCCTGTAGCCAGACAGGACCCTCAGTGGAAGGATAAGGACACCAACCCACTCATCATACTTTCAACCCCAAATTTGTTCTGTCTAAAAAAAGATGCAGGTGCAAATATGAAACAGAGACTGAAGGAATGGTGAACCAATAACTGACCCAACTTGAGCCCCATCCCATGCAGAAGCACCAATCCCCGACACTATTAATGATACTCTGTTATGTTTGCAGATAGTAGCCTAGCATAGCAGTCCTCTGAGACGATCTACACAGCAGCTGACTAAAACAGATGCACAGATACCCACAGCCAAACATTAGATGGAAGCAAAGGTCAGGGACCTTTATAGAAGAGTTGAGGGAAAGATTGAAGGCCCTGAAGGGGATAGGAACCCCACAAGAAGACCAACAGAGGCAACTAACCTGGATCCCTGGAAACTCTCAGAGACTGAACTACCAACAAAAGAGCATATACAGGCTAGACTGTGGCCCCCAGCACATATAGAGCAGACATGCAGCTTAGTCTCCATGGCTGCCTTGTCTGGCCTCAGTGGGAGAGGATGTTTCATGGTGGAGGGATGCCCAGGGGGCCCCACCCTCTCAGAAGAGAAGGGGTTGGGGGATGGAAGGAGGAGCTCTATAAGGGGGGGGGGGGTGAGTAAGGAGGAGGGCAGTGTTTTGGATGTAAATAAATAAAGTTACCATAGTTAGGACAACCTTGATGATGGCAATAATGACTGGTGGTAAAAGGTGACTCAGTGAACAAAGGAAGCAGGTTGAGACCCTGAGGTAATATAAATAAAAGGTGATTCAGGAACTCTGGGATTACTGGAGAAATAGCTGGGAGTGAGGTATGGAGTGCCTACCCACAACAGACCTCTCCAAGAGGATGAGAGGTTTCTTCTACCTTGTTTACTGGTATTCTGCAAAGTGGCCCTACATTCTAGCACGCTCTCTGCTATTCCCCAGATGAGTACTCTGCCTTTAAGGCGCCATGACTGGACCATGTTGATCCTGTCATTTATCATGACATCCACTCAAGCTACCCGGCAAAGTAAGTAAGTGATTACTTAATAAGTAAATGAATACATGCAATATGTGTGCAATTTGTGCTGGGTACATAGAACGTGCTCAAGGAATTGTTTATTATTATTATTATTATTATTATTATTATTATTATCATTATTATTCATAGTAGTAGTGATTATTATTATTATTATTATTTATTATTATTAAAGTTATTGCTCAAAAACAGACTTAGTGTGTGTGTATGTATATATTTGTATATAAAATACAAATATACACACAACATATGTGCATATACCACTCTTCACACATATGTACATAACTGACAGAATCAAATAAAACAAGGCTATTAACTTGAGTATGGAGGAGCAGATGGAGAGTTTGAGGGATGCTAATGGGAAGTGCTAAAGGGAAGAAAGGGATCAGGGAATGATATATTTCCTGTTTCATTTAAAAACAAAATTAAATTTAAAACTGCTATTATTATTATAACATCATTTCAGCCTCCGTGTAGAAGTCACCTCATTCTTTTACATGGCCCTTCCAACGTAGAATTGAGGTCTTCCAAAAAGAGTCTTCATTTTCTTGTTTTAAGGGTAATAAAGAATTGTATTAAACCACCTTTCTCTTATCCCTATGGCAGATGGGCTATTAACTTTTCAAACTCTATACATGTCACACTTAACTCCTATGTGAACATAGTACTCATTAAACATTGCTTTTGAGCGAGTGAAAAAATAAATTCAAATAGAAAAGTGAGCAGCACCTTAGCCTGTCCTGGGACTCACCAGCAGATGATTGAATGCCGTAAACTAAATTTCCAGTGATATGAGTACATTTCATTTGTAAAGGATGTGACTTGCTGATATTCTTCATATATAAGACAAAAATCACTGTTTTGTTAACTATCCATTATGAGTCACGTTCCTGTGATCATAGTTTTGAAGAAGGTTGTTTGAAAAAAAACATCTTCACTTAGAAAGCTGTTTCATATGAAGGAAGACGGAATGGAAAGATAAGGGCCTAAGCCCGTGGACTTGCTATTCACTGTGGCTTCAGTGAATGTCATGGTTAGTTTTATGTGCCCACTTGGCTTGGCCACCAATCCAAGTTACTGGGTCCAATGTGGTTTTAAAAATCTGGGGTGGGGGGATATGTCTTTAAATTAAATCAGCATTTAAATAAGTGGAAATTGAATGAAATGGATTATCCTTCACAAAATAGTTAAGATTAACGCAGATAGTTGATGATCTTACCTTTTTTAAAGGTTGACTTCCTAGAGGAAGAAGGAATTCTGCCAGAAGCTGTTAATTTGAAGGCCCGTACATGAGTCTTCAGCTTTCACTGTAAACCTTGAACAGTTTTATAGGTCAGTTTATGAAAATATATCCATCCTTCTCTTTGTTTTCTGTATCTCCTTTTTCTTTTCACAATTCATTTTTTGTTCTCTCTTCTCTCCTCATTCATCTCTTTGTTCTCTCTGTCTCTCTCTGTCTATCTCTATCTCCGTCTGTCTGTCTCTGTGTCTGTCTCTGTGTCTCTGTCTCTGTGTGTCTGTCTCTGTGTCTGTCTCTGTGTCTCTGTCTCTGTGTGTCTGTCTCTGTTTCTCTGTTTCTGTCCCTCTCTCTGTCTCTGTCTCTCTTCTCTACTCACACTCCCATACATATATACTTCTATTGTTATCTTCTTATCAAACTATAGCTGTAAACTGTATTAATTACTTTTCATTGATAATATCAAATACTTAATGATTAACAAAAAGTAAAGTTTCCTTGGTTTATGATTTTACCATGGTCTCCTGGGCAGATATATTTGGGCAGAACATCGGGATGTCAAGGGCTATGGCGGGGGAGAGCTATTCACTTTATAGCCAAACACTAAGTGCCTGTGACTTTCTTTTCTTTTTTTTTTATTCTTGTCTTGGTGCCACTGACATTCAGGCTCAGTGTTTCCATTAAAGTTAATCTTCTCAGAAAAATCCTACACAGAAACACCTAGAGGTATGTCTCTCCATCAGGCTTCTAAATCCAATGAGCAATGAAAATCAACCATCATACTGACTAATAGCGGAGTTGGAGAATGGAGAGAAACTACCTAAAGTGATATCACACTCTAGAACTTTAATTTTTTTCTATCTCCTGGGTAATGAAGAGGAGGCTCCCATGGAAAAGCTATAGATACTGTTTATGATGAGATCTTGTCCTGGTAAACCTATAACAGAATGACAGAACTTTTATCACCACTAATCTGATGAACATCTTAGCATGGCACACCCAGAGTGCTTGTGTGAGGAGCTGTGGCTCATTGCAGCTGGTGAAGCATTTCGAGGGAATATCTCACCATATATTATCATCCTGTAAACGATCATGTTTGCAAATCAGAAATGTAGCTTCTACTGAATGTGAATCAGTGTTTAAGCCAAACAAACAAGCAAACAAACAAACCACTAAAAAAATAACAAAACACCACAATAAGTCAGGGAGCATCTGTAGTGAAATGAGCAGTTCATCTTTAGTTTCATCTTCTTACCTTCTATTCCTGTTTTTAACCTGTACTGTCATCTGCACTTGCTCAGAGGACTGCAGACTCCGATGCTCTCAAGGTACCCAATTACATAATCTGTGTAGAAATACAAAATGCCAGGGGTTCCCTCTTTCCTATAGCACACATAATTGACAAAGAAGTGAGTGTGCTCTTTTCCTAGGCATTGATGAGAGTTAAAAACCTCACTCTGAGACATTATGGTAGTTTCCCCTAGTGTGATCACAGAGAACCAGGCCCACAGCATCCCTTTTATGTGACTACAGGTAAGGGACATTTTGGGCAGTGGCAATGGGCTTAAACAATAGACTCATGCTGAAGATGTAGTTAAAGATAGTCATGCTAAGTATGAGAATATGCAGCTACAGGAAGCTATTCTAAGAAGCTGTATGAGGGATTGAAGACATGGTTCTGCAAAAACAAACAAACAAACAAACAAACACTTGATGGCCTTCCATATGGGCAGAGTTCAGTCTCTGGCACCCACATCTGGGGCTCACTCACGCATCCATATTTGTAAATAAAAGTAAAAATTTTAATGGTCACAAATGTAGTCTTTTACTAGCAAAATCTTGTCTTCCTTTCTAAAATAGTAGTAGTTAATCTTTTACCAGAAAAATCTTGTAATTTCTTTTCACATTTTTTTTTTTACTTTTATTGAAAATAGTTTTTTCCTCACATAATATATTTTAGTTAATGTCTCCTCCTTCTCTGTTCTTCCAAGTTCATCTCCACCTCCCCTCCCACCTGGGTTCACCCCTTTTCTATCTATCATTAGAAAATAAACAGGCTTCCAAGAGTCTAAGATAAAATAATATAAAGCAAAACTAACACATCACACATCAGAACAGAAAACAAAGAGAAAGAAAAAAAAAAAGAGGGAAAAGAGTTCCCCACTCCCAGGCATAAGAATCAGATATAGACAAAGAAAGTCAGTCTTCTCCACATTTAACATTTTCATAAAACAAACAATACACTGATATATATATATATATATATATATATATATATATATATATATATATGCAATTCTGAAAATAGTAGGTAAAAAGAGAACAAAAATGACATAAATAAAATAAAATACAAAATATAACAAGAAAGAAACAAAGAAACAAAGAAACAAAGAAAAAGGAAGGAAGGAAGGAAAAAATGAAGGAAGGAAGGAAGGAAGGAAGGAAGGAAGGAAGGAAGGAAGGAAGGAAGGAAGGAAGGAAGGAAGGAAATTCGGACATGGCATTATGAGGCAAGGCACCTCCAAAAATGCCATTGTTTTATGTTGGCCATCTATTGCTGGGCATGCAGCCTAGTTTTAGAGTGGTTTGTTTCCTGAGTGAGACTTCCTTGGGGAAAATGAAAATTTCATTTGCAAGTAGTTATTAATTGAAAATTGCTTCTGGGTTAGAGAGAGGGAATGTATCCCCTTTTCCTTTCAGGTCTAAGACCTCATCTCGCGCAGACCCATGCAGCTCCAGTGCATGTTATGTCAGTCTCAGTCTCAAGTTTCTATGTGTGTCCATCATTTTGATTCAGAGCACCTTCCTTTCTTGGTATCTTCCATTTTATTACTGTGCTTTTTTAAATAAAAAGAATAGAATTATTTGATTTTACACTAGATCCCTGCACTATCTATCTAGTCTCAGGCTCTTGGTCACGATCAATATCAGATATGGATTCCGTCTCATAACGTGAGCCATAAGTCAAATAAGATATCGGTTGGTTACTCCCACAAGCATGACACCACCATTGCCCTAGCACACCTTGTAGGGTACCATCATCCATCAAAGGGTATGCGTCAGGACTGATGCTTATGATTTTCCTTTGGTAGCAAGAAGAGTACGGTTTTGTATTAAAAACGCAAGCAGGAAGAGACGAAAGCTCATTTTAGGCACAAGCTTGACTGTGGCACGCTCAATGAGTCGTTTAAGTGTTGTCTTTAGGAACAGGGCTTTGATGTCAGGTTGTGGAGAGCAACCTGTAGTCTTGGCAACAGCCTGGGTTGTTTGGGGTTCCCATGGTACCCCTTTGGTCAAGAACTCAATTACATGTAACCTGATTCAGGCACTGGGAGCTTCATTTAGTGACAAGAGATGGTTAGTAAGGGCTTTTTCTCCCTGTTATTTGGTATTGCCATTTAGATCACATATATAAGTATATATTATTAATATATATTAATATAATATGAGTATTAATATAATATAAGCTTCTACTGCATTACATTCCCATAGTACCCCTCAAATGGCCCTTAATGTTAGCAGTCCTTCCCTCTGTTTTCTCTTCCTCCCCACTTGATCTTCCCATGCCGTCCCTCTCCTATCCATCTGTAACTGTCTATTCTATCCCCTTCCCTAGGGAGATTTCTGTCATTCCTAGACACTTACTCTATACCTAATCTCTGTGGTTCAATAGATTATAGCTTGGTGATCATAGACTTAATAGATAATATATTCATATAAGTGAATATACTCATATTTATCTTTCTTAGTCTGATTTTTATCTCACTCAGAATGATTTTTTTTTCTGATTCTACCCTGTGAGTATCATAATTTCATTTTTTAACAGTTGAATAATAGTTCATTTTGAAAACTTACCACATTTTCTTTATCTATTCATTTGTTGATGGTCATATAGTTTGTCTCCAGTTTCTCACTATTATGAAGAGAACACCAATGAACTGACTAAGCAAACATCTTCATAGTAAGATGAAAAATTCTTTGGGTCTATGTCCACGAGTAGTATACTGAGGTATACATTTCTTCTTTTATGTCTTCAATATCTGAGATTCTCTTTTCCATCTCTTGTATTTTGTTGACAAAGCTTGCTTTTGAGATTCCTTTTTGAGTTTTGTTCCTTGGTTTCTGTTGCCCTCTCTGGTTCTTTAAGAGAGTGCATTGTCTGATAAGAAATTCTGAGATCCTGATAGATGTGACCACTGGGAGTTGGGGGTGGGGGTGGGGGTGGGTAAAGTGTGTTTCTCTAATTGGGAACCGACACTTAGAAGTGGGGATGGGCTGAAGGCAGACTAAGGAGGTCCACAGCAGGAAGGAAAGTAGGCTATTCCCTCAGAATCTCATCAGTCCTTTAGGAATGGGGGCAGAGAACGATGAGAGGCCATAGCAGGTAGTTTGTTACAGAACTGGGAATGAGACTGGGAGATTGGACTTGGAAGAGAGGAGGTAGGGATGAATCCCTGCAGTTAGCCTACTTGGTACTGAGGCCACAGTGGCCTGTGGGTGTTTAGAGGATGCCTGGGGGCTGGAGTAATGGGATGACTGTGAGAAGGAAGCTTGGTGAAGAACTTTATGGTTCACTGGAGCTGGAAAAGAGGGAGGCTGCAGCAGGAAGTCAGCTACAGGGTTGGGGTGGGGAGCCTGAGGGATTGGATTGGAGAAATGTATGGAAGGGTAAAGATCAGTATTTAGCCTACCTGTTTCCCTGGCTGCAATGGCCTATGGGGGCCCAGGGAAAGCCTGCTGGAGTTGAGAACTGGGACAAAGTGATGAGTAAGAGGAATTGAATCAAGGTGTATATAGTTTTTGGGAAAAGGGTAGAGATTTCCAGGGTAGGTATCACTGGCTAGAGCTTAGGGTAACAAAGAATGCCTCATTTGCATGGAAAGGCATTCCAGGAATTGCAGGTACTCCTTAGACAGATTCTTCTGGATGAAAGGAAGCTGTCTCTGTGACCTCACCAAGGCTAAGTGACATTCAGCAGGTAGAGGATATGATGTAGGGCTCCCCAGATCAGGCAGAAAAGAGAAAACCCTGCTAAGAGAAGGGAGTCCTCCATCTTGCAGGACTTGGAGGACTGTGACCTTAATATAGCAGGAGCCGACAGAGGCAAAGACCTGTGTGACCCATTGGAGACAGGGGCAGGGATAGGCTAGGCTGCAGTAGGACCTGGGGATGAGACTAGGTGAATGATTTGGAGGAGAGGTGAAGATCTGTAGTTAGCTTAACCTGTTTCCCTGACTAGATTGAATAATAATAAAAGTTTGAAGGTGGGGCCATTGTAGGAGTCAGAGGAATCAAAGTCATCACAAGAAAAATCAACTACTCAGAGATCGTAGGGACTCACAGAGAGTGAACCAACAGCCAGGGAGTCTGCATGGGTCTGACCTAGGCCCTTGGCATATATGTTCCAGTTGTGTCGTTGCCTCTTCTTGTGGGATTCCTAAGAGTGGGAGCAGAGATTGTCTCTGACCCCTTTGCATACTTTTTTAGACCCTATTCCTCCTACTGGGTTGCCTCTTCCAGCTTTTCTAAGAGAGGAGCTCCTAGTCTTATTGTAAATTGATTTGACGTGTTTGATTGATATCCATGGGAGACCTTCATCTTTCTGAAGAGAAAGGAAGGTGTGGATGGGGGGGGAGGAGAGGGGGATGACTAAGCGGAGAGGAGGGAAGACAATTGTGGTTGGGGTGTAATATAAGAGGGAAAATATATACAACATTTTTTTTTTTAAAAAAAAAATTGCAGTAGCTGTGTGAACTGATGTGACTGTGAATAATGCAGATGATTAGGTCCCACCAGGAAGTTTTTATTCATACTTGGTGTTATTTCCATGGGCACTTGTTGTTGTTATTGTTGTTGTAGAAGGAGATTTGAGGAACACCAATGCAGCTCTGTGTTTTACTACAGCCTCCATTTATTATTTGTTTGTTTATGGGATGCTGTAGTGGTTTGAATAAGAATGCTGACTCCCTTCGCAAGTAGGCTCTTATATTTCAATGCTTGGTCACCGGAGAGTTGCACTATTAGAAAGGATTAGGAAGTGTGGCTTTGCCAGAGGGCTTGTATCACTTCGAGTGGGCTTTGAGGCTTACAAAAACCCAAGCCAGGCCTGGTGATGCTCTCTTTCTGCTGCAGATGGTTCTGGATGTAGAACTTTCAACTAGTTCTTCTGCATCGCATCTGCCTATTTGCCACCATGCTCTCTGTGATGACAATGGACTAAACCTTTGAAACTGTACTCATGCCCCAACTCAATGCTGCCTTTTCTAAGAGTTGCCATGGGCATGATGTTTCTTCACTGTGACAGAGCACAGATTAAGACATATGCTTCACAAGTGCATTTTCCCATCTGTCATTCAGGTGAACAGATGCTACAAATGGAGGTTATCGAACATGAAACATGACTGTCAAGAATTCTCTGCTGCAGAGAACCACTGTTTTGGATAGTGAAGGGTTAACAGGTTCTCCTGTTTATGAATGTTGGGGAAATTTGTGATCTTCTACCACCAAATTATATAACTATATGATATATGCTGCAGAAAACAAAAACTGTATTTTCCATTTAAAAATCTGTGTATAGCAGAGTGTCTCTCTGTGTGTGTCGTGTCTGTGTACATGTGTGTCTAGATATATGACATTTATATGCCTGCTGAGGGTAGAAGAGGACATCAAGCATCCAGATTTATTACTCTCTGCTCTATTCCTTTGAGGCAGAGCATCTCACTAAATCCCAAGCTCATGCTTCTCGCTAAATGGGCAGCCAATTAACTCAAAAATCCTGGTTTTTTTTTTTTTTTAACCACTGAGCCATCTCTCCAGCCTCTGTATTTTTAATATGTTTTTTTTTTTTTTTAGTTGAAAGAAGTTAATGTGCTTATGATGATGTCTGGACACAAAATTTTAGGTATTGTTGTCTATGTAATTTTAGAATGGCAGTTGCTCAGGTTGGGGTCTCAAGTCATAGTTAATTTTTAACACTCAGTTTTGCTTTCATCATTTTATGTGTTCTGGTATCTTGCATTTGAATATTGTTCCTGGCCATGAACATCATGATCAATCCTGAGCACTGAGTGCATGGCTATATGTGATGCTGTGGTGAAAAACTTCCTATAAGCTAAGATACATTGATGTATTGTGCATGAGAATCATATAGTAATAAACATTGCTTGTTTGTTTTATTAACATCAACTCCAACTTCACTTTTTTCCACAATCACTCTTTTCTTTTCTGAAATGGTTTGTTTTTCTATTTCCATTCAAAGATCCATTTCTGAATGAATATTAAACATTTCAATAAGATTAACAAATGGGCAATTCATGGGAGAAAATAACCAGTTAACTAACAGACATGTGGAGAAATTGCTATCACTAATCAACAGAAAGAAACTCAACAGGAATCAACAATAGAAATGTACCTTTCCAATTGATTTTAAAGATTGACAGAGTTCAACATTAGGAAGCGTTTGAAGAACTGGACATTCCTGAAGAAATCAAAGTTAATGGATTCATGAATTATCTTTTTTTATTTACTCCTTTCAAATTAAAGTGAGCTCGCTTTCTGCCCTTTGTTAGAGGATGAATTCAAAACGCTCCACATCAGATTTTTTTTCTTTCATTTCTTACCAGTTTTTGAAATATCTTTGTTTATCAAAATGAAAATGTATTATCCTTGTACGTGTAAAAATCTCAATCAAAATATTTTAAATCTGCTGAAAGGGGAAATTGTGAAAGGTCTTAGTTTCACTTTTCCATAGCTTTCTCTTAATTAGTATTTATCTCCTGTGCTCACTAGCTTTGGAGAAGTTTGATAGCTTTTTTTTTTTTTTTTTTTTTTTTTTTTTTT
>NC_034596.1:85608714-85609739 GCF_900095145.1 Mus pahari | reverse complement strand
CGCCTGCCTCTGCCTCCCAAGTGCTGGGATTAAAGGTGTGCGCCACCATGCCCAGCTGATAGCTCAGTTTTATCAGATTTGTAATGAATTTCACAGAAGAATAATTTAGATATGCTTTGTTTAACAAAACTACAAAATTAAAAACACAAAAACAAAAAACCCTCAAATTTTAAACATAAACATCAAATCTGAAAACATTTTATTTTTATCAAATAAATGTCTTTCTCTTAAAAGGGATTTCTATAAGATCCATTTATGTAACATTTTCCCTTAGAGGGGCTCTGATGTCATTTAATTTACAAATAACTCTGGAAATATTCACATATATCAGGCTAGGTACTGTTATCATGTCATACATATAGTAGCTCAACCTTCTTCACTGTTGAATTAACATGCAGAAAACATCAGCAGGTCCTAGAGTGATGTCAAACAAGGGTGCAGAAAATTTCTAGTAACTTCTGAGCATCATTTTACTAACACTCAGAGATAGTCCTGACTTTAAATAATGTTTTCATCCTCGATTTGGTATGGTCTCTATTTTATGGGAAACAATATTTTTTATGATTGTGTGTCACTGTAATTAGAAAAAAATACCTACAGAATGCAATGTTAAAGAAAACAATCCAAGTTTATAGCCTGGTTGTCTGATTTGCTTCTCTAAATGGTTGTAAGTGTAGAGACCCCAAGAGCTAGGAAAGTTTCAGCTTATAAACTATGTAAAATTGAGAAGAACTTTGAATATCTTCTTGAATGGTATAAATACTCTAATTACTATTAGCCATAAGGTTACCTGTTCTCCAAGATCACTAGCTGATTGAGTTTATCTTGAATTATTTGGGTTGAAGAGCACAACTATGGATAATATAAAAAGCCAAAAAGAGTATACATAACCACCATGCTGTAGTTGAGGAAAACAACCTTCTTAGAAATGTACTTGGGAGGCAGAGGCAGGTGGATTTCTGAGTTTGAGGCCAGCCTGGTCTACAAAGTGAGTTCCAGGACAGCCAGGGCTATACAGAGAAACC
>NC_034596.1:85596914-85607949 GCF_900095145.1 Mus pahari | reverse complement strand
CTCCTGATTTGAGTCACTCATTCTTCATATGCAAAGAGGGAACAGTATTTGTTCGCAAGGTAATCATCAGTAAGGAGCCAGGATTCACACCTAAGTATGACTCTAGAACTCTCTGTAGAACTAACTCTCTCTCTCTCTCTCTCTCTCTCTCTCTCTCTCTCTCTCAGACAGGGTTTCTCTGTATAGACCCCTGGCTGTCCTGGAACTCACTCTGTAGACCAGGCTGGCCTCAAACTCAGAAATCTGCCTGTCTCTCAAGTGCTGGGATTAAAGGCATGCGCCACCACTGCTTGGCTTAGTTATTTCTTTTTCATGATTTTCAGAGTTGGATGTAAAATGAAGCTACACTATTGACTCTCTTACTATCGTGGAACATCTAGTCTCTGTAACTAGCTGAAGCAAGTTCCTATTTGCTCTCTCTCTCTCTCTCTCTCTCTCTCTCTCTCTCTCTCTGCGTGTGTGTGTGTGTGTGTTTGTGTGAACATTAATCAATTCTATTCTATTGATTTTATTTCTTTGAATACTCCAATATACTTTCCATTTCTGTTTTGTTTTGCTTTATCCATGCTCCAATGCTCCAATCCCCTCATCTTAGCTTCATTCTTTATTTGATGAGAAAACAAACAAACAAGCAAACTAACTAACTAACTAACTAACTAACTAACTAACTACCTTTTAATCATGAATTAAAGATTCATACTTTCAGGGTTATATTCAAAAGTCAAAGACAAAACAATACAAACAAACGAACAAAAACAAACAAGGAATGCCTCTTCTCCTGAAATAAGAGAGAAATTCAAATTGTGCCTTAACTCATTTTTACTGGTCTGACCCAGTAGTGTGGAAAGACAATGGAATCTTTTAATGGACTGGGTCTGAAACACATACTCATCCTGTGAAGAAGTTTTGAAATTAGATCCACTCAAAATACTAAGAATAGTAGCATATGTATTGAAATGTACCCTGAAAAGAAAAAAAAAAGCTAGAGTCTAGCTTACAACATAAAGATATATGACTTTATTTGGACATAATGTCATGGAGGGTGTAATTAATGGAGATGAAGTTATATTGGCAAAGAAGACATTTCTGGTCTGTATGATTTTTTTTCCTAATAAGAAAATAATGTGGAAGAAAAAGTGGGAGATAAGCCCATGTAAAGGTGAAGACACGTATAAATGAGCATCCCCAAGTCAAGGAGAAACTAGGATTCTGGAGAAGAGCTGTGATTAAGATGAATTCATAGAGAAGGATTCTTCACCCACGTTTGCATAGACCATAGTTTGCTGATTCCTTAGTCTCAAGTTTATAGCTTCCCAAACCCTGAAAAAGTAAATTCTATTGCTGTAAGCTGCCCAATTTGTGGTATCTCGTTACAGAAACACCAGGAAACTAGTAAGTATAGAAGAAAATCATTATGAAGGGATTGTAAGTTAAGGCTAAGAGTGCCAGAAGGGGCATGCAAATAAATCAGAATACGCTTTATAAATAATTTTCATAATTTTAACAAGAAAACAAAAATTGTATATTGATCTTGGGAAATGTCAGCAGCATAATTAAAACTCAATTGCTTTATATTTGGCTTCAATCTTTTCTATTTAGCTGTTATTGTTCCCTGGGTAGGAACCCCGCTTGTCAATTTTGTCTGGTTTTCTTATTAAGTCAGAAGGAAATTGCTACTTGGAACCGAACATATCTAATCATGGAGTGTTGGAGGTGTCAGAAATAATACTGAAATCTTTTATATAAAGAAAAAAAAATATATATATAGTGAGAGTACCATTGCAATATAGCAGTCTGAAGCAGTAGTGTAACACATGATCAGAACCCACTCAGTGCTGTAAAGAATTGCTTATCCTGAACATTCCTCATTGTATGCCTATGAATGGAGTCAAGAGCACATAACAGTTAGTGTAAACTCATATACTTAAGTGAACAATAGAATGAATGATGTGAAAATACTATTGATGTAATAGAACGGATGTGAGATCCATTTGTCAAATACTCAATAAGGTAAGCACTTGGCGGGGTATTTAACAATTTATTTGGATGATTGCATGAATTTTCTAATTTACTGGATGCTTGCTTCTTTCATGAAGGTAAATTATATGTCATTAATCTTTCCAGGATGCTGTTGTCTTAAAGTTAATTTAGTGGTGATTCCCCCTCCTCTTTTTGTTTTGTTTTTGCATCAACTCCCAGCAATGGCAGTATATGCAATCGATATTGGGCAGCAATTGGGTGAGGAAAAGAATATACTTGTTTTGGTTTTGCAATTACAGAAAAAGCAGAGATTGAACACAAACTTCAATAGCAGAGTGTCTAATTTTTAAGTTTATCCTTGGTTTTTCTGAGCTGTTATTGTAAGAAGATGTCTTCCCTCCTTATGTTATAACCAGATCTCATCCCAAACTCTGTATTCTTGATATTTTACTATACTAAGAAATTTTTATTCTCCGCTTGTTAAAATACCTTTTATCCCACTGGGTCCTGGGATTAACATTTATATAAACAAACAGACCATTAAGTGTTTTCCCAAGTGCTTTTTCTTTGTGTGAAATTCTATCTTCTTATCAACATGTTCTAATTATAAACATTTTATTTTTTAGCAGTTAAGTTTATTCCTTTACAGTTTCACACACATATATAATGCTTTGCGTCCCCTGTCCTATCTTATCTTCTTCCTACCCATGACAACTGCCTCCCTTTTTAAAAAGAAAGCCCTATCTAATGACCTTGTCTTTTGGCTTTGTTTGGGGACCTACTGAGTTTAACTAGAGACTTCTGTTGAGCATGGATTTGGAGGGGTTTTTTTTTTTTTTTTTTTTTTTTTTTTTTTTTTTTTTGGAGCCTGACCTGATAAGCTCACAATTAAAGACAATGGCTCTTCCTCTTCCCATAATCTGTATGGAGCTAAAGGGTCAGAGGAAAAGGGAACTGTGGGCCTCACGTGACTGACTGTGAAGAGACCAGCCTTGGACAGGACTAGGGCAAGCAGTCATCTGTGCTGGGAGGTCTAGATTACAACGGCTCTGCTGTACCCTAAAGATAGCATTTCTTAGATCTTCTCTTTTCCACCTCTTACATTCTTTCTACTTTCTTTTCTATGATGTCCCCTGAATTTGGAGAGTAGGCATACTAGAAATGCTTAGGGCTATTTTCAGTTGTAATTTATTCCTAACACCTTATGTAGACATGAGACTGCATTTGCTGTCGTTCTTCATGGCCAAGAGAGGCTTCTCTTGTTAAGACTAAAAGTCGTATTTACCTATAGGTAAATGTATAGATATGTGTAAGGCAGTTTGAAACTGTTACTTTAGCTAAACAAAAATAGATTCTCCTTTGGAGGCATAGCCCCCCAAAGCATATTTAGGGCCACATGTATAGTACCAGGTAGAGATTCCCACCAATCAGGCCCCTACTGCACATGTAGACATATCTGGTTGTAATCTTTTGGCTAAGCAGCTATGTAAGACTACGGATGTCTCTTTTCCCCCAGCAGCCAATACAGCACCTTAGAGTACTAGTAAAGCTAGCCAGCAGGGAGAGTTTCCAAGTCAGTCCCCACTGATTTCACTATGCCATACAAGTAAGGCATATGGTGTCTTCAGAAATAGGGTCTTATCATCTAGCTCTAAATGGTAATCAGAAAGAATAGTAAGCACTATATCATTATGGGGGCTCTGAGGCTCTGTGGCCAACAACTTATTAGGAGATGTTCTATACCTGGTGCTGGGAATTTGGTTTGGTAAACTACTTCTAGATGCATCATTGTCTAACCAGACAGGATAAGCCCCTCAACTCCTTTTAAATATTGTGTTTTTTAATTTGGTATCTAAGATAGGGGTTCCTTTTTACATACATCTTTCATATTGGTTAGCCCCTGCCCAGCTGCCTCCTTTCCTTGGCCAACCCATCTCCCCTTTGCCTGATGAAACCTTTCAACTCCTAATATTTTTTAATTCTTTCACTTTAACTATGCTCTATTATCTCCCTCCCTCCCCCGCATCCTACACACATACATCAAGACACCCATGTGGCTCATTCCTAGCATCTTAGCTTCCAATATAACCACACAAAAAAAAATATTCAACACAAGGAACCATATGTGAGAGAAAATGCAACATTTATCTTTCTGGGCCTAGGCTATCTCACTCTGCATAGTTATTTTCCCCATTTAATTCATTAATCTACAAATTTCGTTATTTTGTTATTCTTCACTAGTTTAAAAAAATCTTCATTGTGTGTGTGCTGTATATTTTCATCAGCTAGTAGACATCTTTGTGAGTCTACTTTTTATGTATTGTGAATAGAGCAGTAATAAAAATAGACATTTACATTTATCTGTGATAGGATATAGAGGCAAGGAAGTCCTTACCTATGCCTCTATGAAGTATACTCGCTACTTTTTCTTCTAGTAATTTCATAGTATCAACTCTTGTGTAGAAGTCCTTGATCCACTTGGAGCTGAACTTTGTCAGGCTGAAACATAAGGGTATAACTTCATTTTTCAGAATATTCATACCGAGGCTTCTCAGAACCATTCATGGAAGATGTCAGTTTTCTTTTCAATGAATGTTTTGGGATCTCGGTCAAAAATCAGGTAACTGTCTTTGCATGGGTTTGTATCTGGGGACTATTCTTGTACATTGATCATAATGGTGGTTTTTGTTGCAGAACCAGGCTGTATTTATTGCTATGACTTTGTAATGTAACTTGATATCAGATATATTGTGATAACTCCTGTAGTATTATTTTTGTTTAGGATTTCTTTGGCTTCTCTTGCTCTTTTGTATTTCCATATTGATATACTTAATAGTTAAGAGACTTTACCAAAATAACTATATATAATTATGAATTAGCTATATAAGTACAGTGCATGTTGAAAGGAACACTGAAAATAAGTATACAAAATAACCGATTACTAATTTTGTATTGAAATCGGTAAACAGCTTCCATTGCACCAAGTAAACCAGTTGTATTGTTTCCCCAAGGTAAATGAAAAGCTCCAGCCTCTTCAGTGTTTATCAAAATACAAAGAAAAGGATCATGCTATTGTTTGATGGCAAACTGAACCCTTGCAGGCTGGTGGAGGAAGCTACTTCACATATGGAGATGTGAGTATTCTGAGACATGGATCTAGACTGGACAGACCCTCTCAGCTCGAACCCTTACTAATGATACCCTGGCCTCTGGCCAATGTGTCCAAGTAGGCCCGAGGGGTAAACTGAGTATTCAGAATGTCATTTTAGCTGGCCACATACCAACAAAGTACAAAGCTGGGCCTTGCTCTTTATTATGGCCCCTGTCCTGTCCCTGAGTATCCATGTGAGCAAACACACAGGCACAATGTTATGGAATGCAGATGATCCAAAGTCACGCAAGTCACAGTGGCTCTCCTGTGAGCATACAATGCATGGTGGTTTGTTTTCCACGGTCTCTCCTCTTTTTCCCAGAGAACAGCTAAGCTGGTGGCATTCAGGGCCTTACTGCAATAGGAAGAGGTTCTTTTCTGTGCGGTAAAGTGTGCTTGTCTTACATTTTTAACTAGTGTTTTGTCTTTTCAAACGTACAGTTTCAATTAAAACCAACCACCAAATGGATCCCAACAGTAGCCTAGAACCCGATGATTACTGGAGGCCAGGGTCTCTGAGAATCAAATCCAGTCTCAATACTGAATCAATTGATTTTTATTTGTATAATAATAATAATAATAATAACTTGAAAATAAGTAATAGTGAATAGGACTATCACTGCATAGAGAAACTGCCTCTGTGGAAATAGAGACTATTTATATTTAAAAAAATAATAACCTGGCTTCAGTCTCTCTCTCTCTCTCTCTCTCTCTCTCTCTCTCTCTCTCTCTCTCTCTCTCTCTCATACACACACACACACACACACACACACACACACACACACACACACACACAGTGACAAACCCATAGAGACAGCTTTTTCTGGTACTCGAGGCCACAGAGCTGCATGTTACCACCAGAAAGGAAAGCAGGAAAGAGAAAGTGAGGTTTGGGGAGGAGTCTGGTTCCCTTCTACTTCTGGAGCTGACTGGACAGCCAGTCTAGTCCTTTGTAGACCTGGTCCCCTGAGGGCACAGATGGCGTGAAAATACCACTTTCTATGGTGCACAGAGGACAGCCACAACTTGTCTGTGGTCTCAAGTTGCATTCATGGCATTGGTGAGGTTCTGCGTGGACCAGGAGGATAGCATCGCAGAGTTCATCTTCAGAAAGCATTCTCATGAGCGTTTTCACCAGCCTGGTTCACATAGTCTCTCATTGCTGTCCACTTTGAAGATCAAACCAAGGCTGTTCTGGTGACAAGGACACCTCAGTGGCTGCTCTTATCCACACTCCACTTGGTGCAGCTGGTGTTCTTTCATTCAGCAGTCGTCCCATTGAGATCGGTGGTAGGCATGATGGTCAATGGTTTCCCCAGCTTCAGTTTGTGTAGAATTATTATCTTGCGTGCAACATCTAGGCCCGCATTAAGCCTGCACATTTCCTTTTAACAATGATTTTAAAAATTCACTTGACAATGTTTACAAACATACTGCCAATGCATGTGGACACGTGGCGGCAATGCTAGCAGGGGTTTCAATGGTGGTCTGCACATTGTTGCCTCCCAGCAACTGTTGCTCTTCTGTAGGAGTTTTAAGGAAGAAACTTCTGTCTGGGGAAAATAGCATTGGAACTCTGATTTTGAAAGTTCACTGAATCTGTATATTAGTCTTAGTGGGATGGCCATCTTCACACTATTGATCTTTCTATCGACAAGTGTGGGAGGTCTTACCATCTCCCATATAAACCTATTTTAAATGTTCTGCTTCTCCCTGCTTCTTTTGAGGCCAGGAAAGCTCCTACCTAGTTTGTCCTCCCCTAGATAACAGTTACAAACTGGGCACGGTTTAAGAATGCTCCTAAAAATTAGTACACACTTAGCATTAAAATATTAGAGAGGGAAGCTGACTCCTGTGAGGTGCAAAAGGCACTGCCCAGTGGTTTTCTATAACTCCTCTTTTCATCCTTTGTTATTCTTTCAGCACATCTCCCTCAGGCTCATATCCTCGATGCTCAGTCCACACTGCCGTGATGTGGGACATGGTGAAACCTTTCAGACTTGGGGCCTAACGGAAAGTAATTAAGTCAGTAGGGGGAGCTAGCCTTTTAAGCAATGAGCATAGTTCTCTTAGTGCCCTGATTAGCTTTCATAAGCAATTCCCAGCTGCTCCCTGACTTCTTATCTTACCACATGACTGCTCTCACATGTGTCCTTCTATGATATCATCTGCCATTATGATCTTATCAAGGACAAATACTCCTGAAGCCTTTTAACCTTGGACTTCCACTCTTTCTACCTATACTGTAATGACCCTTTTTCTTTATACATTAACCAGCTTTAGATATTTAGTTATGGCTATTAGGAATGGAGCAATATATTACTGTAAAAGTATCTTTTAATTCTCCTGATATAATTGCCATCTTGGAGGCTTACTGCCTCTATCTGCTAACCCAAGCCTTACCCTGGAAGCTTCTAGCCTCTGTACAGTCTAATCTAGGTCCAGAATGTTTTCAACCTCTGAGACTTGCTATTGAATAAGCACACTCCTTCATAGCTCTTTCTGAGCTCTGGTTGGCTGGTTCAGCTCAGCTTTTCTGGACCAAAATTTCTCTTGAAGCTGAGTGATTCAGTCTGGCTTCTCTTAGTTTCTCACTGAATTGCTCTGCTTGGCCTTGTATTAATTTTGGCAATATATTCTAATCTTCTGGATCCTTCTCATTCTCTGGCTCATTCTGTCTTCATCTGTCTCTAGCTTGTTCTCTCTGCAACCTTTGTCTGAACAACTCCTGATAAAACTGCTTCCTCCTCCTTCCCTGTCTCTTTACTTCCCCTCAAGCAGCTTCCCTTTCCTCTCTCCTCTAGTGGAAGCTGGGAGTATCCTATTCTGTCAAATCTTTCTCTGATTAATCACTTTGTCTACTACTGAATTAGCATCACTTGCAAACAGGAGTGCTTCCTTCTGCAAACTAACTTTACCTTCATTGTTTGGGATTAAAGGTGTGTACCAAGATCATCTTGTTTACATTCCATCCTGAGGGATTAAAGGTGTGTGCTAAGAATGAGCCACACCAAAGCTAGAAACAGCTTTTTTTTCTTCTTCTTCGCTAAATAACACAATCTTAGGGCTCACAGTATGATCAAATATTCTGTAACATATTCTAGTGTGTTTTAGCCTTTGGGTTGCTATCAAGTAGAACAGATCACAGCAGGAAATAGTCTAATAGAAATCTAAAAGTCTGTCAGGCCTAAACTCTAGAGGTCAGAAGTAAGAGTGTGGGACCCCAGAGAGAAAAGCATCTAAACTGCACCTCCACCTCTAAATGTTAGAAAATAAACTTGAGCCAGACACAAAGGAGAGTTGAAAATAAACACCTGAACTGAGGCTTGAATTGCCCTCCTGAAAGGACTGCCTCTGTAGGTTCACTAAGACCAAATGTGCTGTCTATAAAAACAAAGCTGTTACATTTCTAAGAAGGATACAAAAAATGCAAATCCTCTGCAATATAACTTGAATGTTGTTCAGGAAACAATCCAAATCTATTGGCTTAAAGACTGAATGGCTCCAAGAAGACTGAACCAGATATGACCAAGCATTGGCAAGTACTGGAAGTCATGCCTTTATAGTCTCAATAAAGGGAAATAAACAAATAGTCAATGAAAATAAAAATGAAATTCAAACCTACGAGAGAAAACATGGAAATTTTAGAATAGACGAATGCAGTATTAGAAATTACAAAGCCAATTGCTGGAGAGATGTTTCAAGGGTTGAGAGCACTCACTACCATCCTGGCAGGTGTGAGTTCTGGTCTCAGGTCCCACATGGAGACTCACAACTCTCCATAACTTTAGTTACCTGGCATTTAATACCTTCATGTGACATATTAGGACATCAGGCATTCATGTGGTGCATATACAACATGCAGGTAAAACACTTGTACACGTAAAGAAAAAAAAGTTAAATTATGAAATCACATGCACTGCAGAATGGAAAATCCATGTTTATAGGTGCTTTCTTCCCACCTACCTATAGATTTCATAAAATGACATCATGATTTGAGACACTCTTTTTCTTTTTCTAGAAGCTGGTAAACACATCCTAACCTCTGTGCAGAAAGACAGAGGGTTTGGAAAAGTAGAATGTGCATTCTGAAAAGAAGCACTGTGCAGAATTTATTACATAGCTAGGGTGATCAAGACAGTGTGGTCTTGGAGGAGACATCTAGTAAGTGTAACAGAATAAAAAGCCCATGAAGAAACGCATACATAGATGGTCAATTAATTTTCAATATGGTGCCAGAATAATTCAGTCAAGGGGAAAGGAGGAATCATTCTTTCAATAACCAGTTGTGGAAAACTAGATGTATTTTTATGGGAAATTAACTTCTGCTCTTACTCTGCAATATAACCAAAATGACTCAAAAGAGACCATAGAGATAAACATCCAAGCAAAGATATATCAAGGTAAATGAGATTATATGTTTACAAGATGCATTCTGCCCCTAGTAGTTTTAATTTTAATGACCCCACAATAGAAGCTGATGTAGATTGGTGAGATTGCTCGGTGGGCAAAGGCACACACAGCAAGTATGATCCTTACTTCTTTCTATGGGAACCACATGGTAGGAAAGGAGAACTATCTCATGAAAAATCTCTGCCTTCACATGCACACAGTGGCAAGTCCATGTTTTGTCTCACATGCCCTCTCCCTGACACCCACAAAATAAGTAAATATCACTTTACAAAAGGGAAGCTACCATGTCCATAAATAGGATAGTGGCTAAGTAACTTGTGGTATTTTAACATGATGTCATGAATTAGAGTAGTGCCCAGGCAAGAGGACGGCTAATATGAAACAACATGTAAGAGCCTCAACACTATTGGGCTCAGTTGAAATTTTAGAAAACTGCATATGAAAAAAATTACATATTTTTTTTCTTTTGTGATAAACCAATTTTGTGATAGAAAAGCCAGGACTGTGTGGTGGAGAAGGTCTCTTTGTCTGGATGGATCCATGAACAAGATCATCTGTTTTGGAACTACCAGAGCAGAAAAGGATGCTACACTATAACTCTATTGGGAGAAAATTGGATCTGTTTGTAGCACAATACAGAAGGTGTGCAATAAACCCATGCTGAGTAAATGAATAAGTATAGTTTATGTGTCATTCTTGAAGGAAAACAAGATAGCACGTGCACAGGTAGGGGGGATTTTAAGTGATTTAATTATGATAACAAATAATCTGTTGTCTCTCATATTGTCTTTTAAGACAGTCAATATTTCAGTGGAAAAAAATCATTAGGGACTTCCACCATCTCTCTTCTGAACCCCAGTGGAGGCAGCTGAGCGCTCTGGAGGACTCTTCACACCACAGATCCTCGGGATCATGGTGAGTGGAACACAATCAATTCCAGAGAATCCAGCAGGGGCTTGTGCCAGCAGGAACAGTGACAAAGGAACACTGCCCGCCCAGAGGCGGGGTTCCGGTCCAGTAGGGACCATTCCTGCCATCTCTCTTCTGAACCCCAGTGGAGACATCTGAGCGCTCAGGAGGACTCTCCACACCACATGTCCTTGAGATCACAGGTCCTCTGGATCACGCAGGGAGAGTTCACCAACATGGAGGGCTCTGACCCCAGGACTCAGAGTGAGGATCAGAGCTCCTGGACACCTGCCTTGCAAGAGGAGAGCTTGGTCTGACCAAGGGGATGCAGGTGAGAGTTGGAATCCCAGGAGTGCTGACAGGGGCTAACAGAATCACAGGAGGATCAAACTCCAGCCAGAGACAGTTTGAAAATTAAGACCAGAGATTTCCAGATGGCGAAAGGCAAACGTAAGAATCTTACTAACAGAAACCAAGAACACGGGGCACCATCAGAACTTTGTACGCCCACCACAGCGAGTCCTGGATACTCCAACACATCCGAAATGCAAGATGTGGATTTAAAATCATATCTCATGATGG
>NC_034596.1:85585004-85594309 GCF_900095145.1 Mus pahari | reverse complement strand
CTGAAGGGGTCTTCAACCCTATAGGTGAAAAAACAATGTCAACTAATCAGTATCCCCAGAGTTCGTGTCTCTAGCCCTCATATATGGCAGAAGATGGCGTAGTCAGCCATTGTTGAGAAGAGATGCCCCTTGGTCTTGCAAACTTTATATGCCCCATACAGGGGAACACCAGGGCCAAGAAGTGGGAGTAGGTGAGCAGGGTAGCAGGGTGGGGGGTATAGGGGACATTCGGGATATCATTTGAAATGTAAATGAAGAAAATATCTAATAAAATAAGTTAAAAAAAAACATTAGGAAAAAAATGAGCCCTACCATGTGGGAGTTCTTAGAATGAAGGGAATTCTTTGTGGTTTGGATTAATTTTAATTTCTAGGCTAAGGAGAAGTAACCTTTGTTAATTGATTTACATTTCAGAATGCAAAATGACATCCAAATATGATTATAGGACCAACAATTTAACATTATATAAAAAAGAGCATGAAAACGTCAGGTGGATACCTAAGGGAAGATTATGTGTCTTTTAACTTTCAAGAGAAGATAAAATATAGTCAAGAAATCTGTATTAGGCAGTTTTCTAAAGGAATAGAACTGAGTGTGTGTTTCTGTGTGTGTGTGTGTGTGTGTGTGTGTGTGTGTGCGCACAAAATCGGGGTTATTAGACTGTTTTTATGCTGGCTTTTAGACTGCAGTTCAGGTAGTCCAACAATGACGGTTTCATTCTGGAAAGAGAGAATCTAGTACTTCTTTTGTCTATGAAGCTGGATGTCTCATCAGGACCAACATGACACTGGAATTCTAGAGGATTCCAGGAGAGCTGATGAGTTTCAGTCCATGTTGGAATCCTGAAGACTTTAGTTCAACGTAAGCAAAGGCGTGTTACAGCAACAGGATTGATGAGCTAGCCATCAAGACTAAGAACAAGCAGGTAAAAAGTAAAATCCCTTTCCTCCATATCTTTCTAATTTGAATAGCAATATTTAACTAACATTTATATAGTGCTTGTAAGCCAAGCATTGTTCTAACCAATATGCGTTGATTAACTATTTTAATCCTCATAGGAACCCTTTAGAAATGTGCTGCTGGCTGGGCAGTGGTGGTGCACGCTTTTAATCTCAGCACTTGGGAGGCAGAGGCAGGTGGATTTCTGAGTTTGAGGCCAGCCTGGTCTACAGAGTGAGTTCCAGGACAGTCAGGGCTACACAGAGAAACCCTGTCTTGAAAAAAAAAAGAGAAAGAAATGTGCTGTTACTGCAAATATATGTTTTTGTAGAAGACAAAATAAAAAAGAAACTTGCTTGGGTTGATATAGCTGAAAGTGACATTGATGATGAAATCCAGATATATTGACTTCAGAGACTGTCTTGTCAATCATGATTACAGTTTCTAACAGCTGGGAGTATGCTGTAGTCATCAGCAGGGTTGTTTAAAATAGAGTTCTAACTCCATTACCAGATTTTCTGAGTCTGTGGACTTGGGTTAGGATCTGAGAATGTTTATCCATAATAACTTCTCAAGTGGTATTAGTGTGGTTGGACCTGGGACCACACTTAGAATCATGATACAATGCCATGCAAACTATCAGCAGTAATTCACCATAAAACCACCCATTTAAGATTATCTAAATGTACCCATTTAAACTCATCACAATTGTTTGCAAGTTCATTAAGTCAGATGCAGAAAGAAAAGAGGAGATGACATGTCTCTTGGTTAAAAATATCAAAGAATATAATTGATACATCAAGCTAGAGATGGTATCTAAGAATAGTATCGGGGTACTCATTTTATAATGATAAATATGGATATTTACATTTTTAAAATCTAAAATGTGTTCAGTAAACTGAGTGTAGTGGTACCATACTTTCTGTATCCACTCTTTTGTTGAGGGACATCTGGGTTGTTTTCAGCTTCTGGCTATTATAAATAAGGCTGCTATAATCATAGTGGAACATTTGTCCTTGTTATATGTTGGAGCATCTTTTGTGTATATGCCCAGGAGTGGTATAGCAGGGTCTTCATATAGAACTATTTCCAAGTTTTGAGGAATCACCAGATTGATTTCCAAATTGGTTGCACCAGAGTGCAGCAATAGAGGAGTGTTCCTCTTTATTCAGGTAGAAATTGAAGAAGACCTCAGAAGATGGAAGGATCTCCTCCCATGCTCATGGATCAGAAGGATTAACATAGTCAAAATTACCATCTTACAAAAAGTCTACAGATTCAATGCAATCCCCATCAAAATTCCAACTCAGTTCTTCACAGAGATAGAAAGAGCAATTCTCAGATTCTTCTGGAATAACAAAAACCCAGGATAGAAAAAAACCATTCTCGACAATAAAAGAACTTCTGGGGAAACCATCCCTGATTTCAAGCTATACTACAAAGCAATAGTGATTAAAAAAAAAAAAATGAATGGTACTAGTACAGAGACAAGCAGGTAGATCAATGAAATATAATTGAAGACTCAGAAATAAACCCACATTCTTCACTTGATCTTTGACAATGAAGCCAAAACCATCCAGTGGAAAAAAGATAGCATTTTCAACAAATGCTGCTGGTTCAATTGCTGGTTCAACATGTAGAAGAATGCAAACTGATCCATTCTTATCTCCTTGTACAAAGCTAAAGTCCATGTGGACCAAGGACCTCTACATAAAACCTGATATGCTGAATCTAATAGAAGAGAAAGTGGGAAAGGACCTCAAACATAGTGGTGTGCTCTATATTGCTTTTATTGTGTTTAAGTGTGGACCTTGAGTTCCTGATCTCCCCAGTACTTTTAACATGAAGAGGTATTGTATATTGTCAAAGGCTTTCTCAGCATCTAATGAGATGATCATGTGGATTTTTATTTGAGTTTGATTATATAGTGGATTACATTGATGGATTTTCATATATTGAACCATTCTCTATCACTGGAATGAAACCTACTTGATCATGGTGAATGACCATTTCAGTGTGTTCTTATATTTGGTTTGTGAGAATTTTCTTGAGTATTTTTGCATTGTTATTCATAAGGGAAATTGGTCTGAAATTCTGTTTTTGTTATTGTTTTGGGTCTTTGTGTGGTTTAGGTATAAGTATAACTGTGTCTTCATAGAATGAATTGGGTAGTGTTCCTATTGTTTCTATTTTGTGGAATATTTTGAAGAGTATTTTCATTAGGTCTTCTTTGAAGATCTGATAGAATTCTGAACTAAATCCATCTGGTCCTGGGCTTTTTTGGTTAGGATACTTTTAATGACTGCTCCTATTTCCTTAGGGGTTATGGAACAGTTTATATGGTTTATTTGATCCTGGTTTAACTTTGGTATCTGGTATCTGTAAATAAAAGCCCCCATTTCATTTAGATTTTCCAGTATTTTGAGTACGGGCTTTTGTAGTAGGATTTGAAGATTTTTTTAATTCCCTTTGTAACTGTTGTTGAGTCTTCCTTTTTATCTCTGGTTTTGTTAATTTGGATAATGTCTCTGTGCCCTTTAGTTAGTTTGGCTCAGGTTTGTCTATCTTGTTGATTTTCTTAAAGAGCCAGCTCCTAGTTTTGTTGATTCTTTGTATAGTTCTCTTTTTTTTCTACTTGGTTGATTTCAGCCTTAAGTTTGATTGTTTCCTGCCATCTACTCCTCTTAGATATATTTGCTTCTTTTTGTTCTAGAGCTTTTAGGTGTGCTGATAAGCTACTAGTGTGTGATCTCTCCAGTTTCTTTATGGAGGCACTCAGAGCTATGAGTTTTCCTCTTAACGCTGCTTTCATTGTGTTCCATAAGTTTGGGTATGTTGCCCCCTTGTTTTCATTAAATTCTAAAAAGTCTTTCATTTCTTTCTTTATTTCATTTCCGACTAAGTTATAGTTGAGTAGAGAGTTGTTCAGCTTCCATGTGTATGTGGGCTTTTTGTTGTTTTTGTTATTATGGAAGACCAGCCTTAGTCCATAATGGTTCAATAAATTTGCATGGGATTAATTCAATTTTCTTGTATTTGTTGAGGCCTGTTTTGTGTCCAATTACATGGTCAATTTTGGAGAAAGTAACATGAGGTGTTGAGGAGGTATATTATTTTGTTTTAGGGTGAAATGTTCTGCAGATATCTCTTAAATTCATTTTGTTCATAACTTCTGTTAGGTTCACTGTGTCTCTGTTTAGTTTTGGTTTCCATGATCTGTCCATTGGTAAGAGTTGGGTGTTGAAGTCTCCCAGTACTATTGCGTGAGGTCACAATAGTCAATGTGTGCTTTGAGTTTTAGTAGTGTTTCTTTTACAAATGTAGGAACTCTTGCATTTGGGGCATAGGTATTCAGAAATGAGAGTTCATCTTGGTGGATTTTTCCTTTGATGAGCCTTTTTTTTTATAACTCTTGGTTGAAAGTCTATTATATTGGATATTAGAATGGCTACTCCAGCTTGTTTCTTGGGACCATTTGCTAGGAAAATTCTTTTCAGCTTTTTACTTTGAGGTAGTGTCTCTTTTTGTCACTGAGGTGTGTTTTTCCTTTATGTAGTAAAATGTTGGGTCCTGTTTATATATCCAGTCTGTTAGCCTATGTGTTTTTATTGGGGAATTGAATCCATTGATACTAAGAGATATTATGGAAAAGTAATTGCTGCTTGTATCTGTGACTCCTGCTCTCATTCCTAGGTTTTCCATCTTCTGGGTTGTCTCCCTTTGTGTTTAATGTTTCTATTTCCACTTTTAGATCCTGGATGGGCTTTGTTCAACTCCTTCACCTGTTTGATTGTGTTTTCCTGTATTTCATTAAGAGATTCATGTGCTGCCTCTTTAAAGGCTTCTGGTTGTTTACCTCTGTTCTCCTGTATTTCTTTAAGGGAGTTATTTATGTCTTTCTTAAAGTCTTCTATTATCTTCATGACACGGGATTTTAGATCTGAGTCTTTCTTTGCACATGTGTTATGTTATCCAGGATTTGCTGTGGTGGTGGGAGAACTGGGTTCTGATGATGTCAAGTACCATTGGTTGCTTATATTCTTGTGCTTGCCTATTGAAGTCTGGTTATTTCTGGTGCCAGCTGACCTTGCTGTCTACCTGTGATCCTGTTATCCTGGTTGTGTCAGAACTCCTATGGGTTCAGCTGTCTTTGTGATCCTGTGATCTTGAGATCCTGGGTGTGTAAGAGCTCTTGGAGTCAAGCTGCCTCTGGGTGTTGGCAGAGTGGATGGAGAGCCAGAGACCAAACTCCACTCTCAGGCACAGGTGCAAACCAGAAGTTATATGTGCTTTTGTCATATATGCTCATGCCATATCTTTAAGAACTGGAGTTACCCACAGATGTGAGTCACAGTGTGGGTGTGGTGAACTGAACCTAGGTCCTTCACAACAGCATACTTCTAACCTTGGAACCTCTTTTATTATTTTTACTCATTTCTTTTTCTTTGACTTAAAGATTCTTTACTGAGCCTGATTTCTAATGCTTTGTCAGTCATAATATGCTTCTAAATTTCTCCTCTAAAGTGTGTCTTATTGCCTCTACAATGTAAAATGACTAGAAGTGTAATACTTTAGTGTAATTAATTTAATTTCCTTTTCACTGGCTTCCTCTTTTGTTTCTAATTAAGAGATTCTCCCCGTTTCCCCCACCTGCCCTATTCTAACACTATGGAGTCATTCAAAATATCATCTACCAAAGTATAGTTCTTTTTGTCTACAAAAATTCACTTTTTCCGTAGGAGGAACAACAATATGAACTAACCTGTAACCCCAGAGCTCCCTGGGACTAAACCACCAATCAAAGAAAACACATGGAGGGACTCCTGGCTCTAGTTGCATATGTAGCAGAGGATGGTCTAGTTGGTCATCAATGGGAGGAGAGGCTCTTGGTCATGCAAAGTTTATATGCCCCAGTATAAGGGAATGCCTGGGCCAGGAAGCAGGAGTGGGTGGGTTGGGGAGCAGGGAAGGGGGGAGAGGATAGAGGATTTTTCAGAGGGGAAACTAGGAAAGGGGATAACATTTGAAATGTAAATAAGGAAAATATCTAATAAAAAAAATCACTTTTGTCTTTAAGTGAATCAGGAATCTACATTTGACCTATGAGGTAAAGTAAGTATTGTACCTCATTGATTTAATATGTATATTCATTTTCAATATGTATAAACAATTGTCCACATATTTATTAAAATTCTACCCATTTGGATTTTCACTGATCCTTCATACTAGATCCACAATAAGTTAAGTTTCTATGTGTGTAGTTATTGCCTTCTGGGCCTGGTATTCCATTTCATTGACTTTCTTGTCTACATTAGTATCAGTACCATAACAGCTTAGCTTTAGAGAGCCATCAGTCTCTACTGAGATAAGTAGAGTTTACAATGACAGAAGTCCAAATTGGGGGACCTACTGATAAAGGGTTAATGCTCCAAATTATCCCAAGGAAAGAAGGCAAGACTTATTCTCCAGGCATACTCATGTATACACACACACACACACACACACACACACACACACACACACGCCACTCACTACATAAGTAAGCTGGAAAATTGGAGGCAACTGCAAAAATTAAAGGGAGACAGTATTACATCAATGCACTAGAGAAAACCACAGTACACATTTAGTTTTGTTACTTATTCGCCAGCTTGTTTTAAATACCCCTGTAACACAGGGGAAGTTTCTTTATAATTTAAATATAGAAGCTGAAATGGGAAAGTGATAAATTCAACTATATGGAAAATTAAATTCTTGTCAAATAAAAGCCATCATAAGCAATTTCAAAAATCAGATGATAAATTGGAACTCTTGGAGTCCATATTACAGAAGCAGAATTAATTCCTTAACATATATAATAGATAAAAATCTCCTGCGAACCAATAAGAAAAGAACCAATAATTTATTATAAAAACAGAATGTTATGAACAGGCATATCACCAAAAAGGAAAATGAATTATTTTTAAAACATACAAAAAGATGATTAATCTAAATGATAAAGGAAATCTCAACATAAATCTTAGTAAGGCTCTGTATTTTGCCATTATGTTATCCGAGATAAAGAGTGATGATTTCTACAGAAAAAGAGAGAAGGCATTCTCATTCCTGTGGTTCTCCACTGTCACTGAGCCACTGGAGGTTTCTTAGGTGTGTCTAGAAGAGAGGTCATCCTCACACCGCTGCCTGCTTCCTGAAACTTTTCTTTTACTCTCTGATGGCAGCCTATGGAAGACTTGATTCACCAGCATGGGGTTGGATCATTGGGTTAACATAAGAACTGTGGTTAATATCAGTTACATTTCTATGCAAAGGCTATTGAATGTCTGTCCTACAAGGACATTTTCTTTTTTTAATCTCTTTTTTTTATTGATTATTTTATTTACTTACGTGTCTAATGCTGTCCCCTTTCCCAGTCACCCCTCCGCAACCTCCCCTATCCCATTTCCCCTCCCCTTTGCCTCTAAGAGGGTGCTTTGCCAACCACCCACTCACTCCTTTCTCACCCCTCTAACATCCCCCTTCACCAGGGCAACAAACCTCCACAAGACCAAGCGCCTCCCCTCCCATTGATGCCGGATAAGGCAATCTTGTGTTACATATGTGGCAGAAGCCATGGACCTATCCGTGTATACTCTTTGGTTGGTGGTTTAGACCCTGAGAACTCTTAAGGGTCCGATTAATTCATATAGTTGTTTTTCCTATGAGGTCGCAGTACTCTCCAGCGCCTTCAGTCCTTCCCAAACATTTCTACTGGGGTCCCTGGGCTCAGTCCAGTGGTTGGCTGTGTCTGTATCTGTCTTAGTCTGGTGCTGGTAAAGCTTCTCATAGGACAGCCATACTAGGCTCTTGTCTTCAAGCACTTCTTGCCACCAAAAATAGTGTTAGGGTTTGGTGTCTGCAGATGGGATGGATTCAAAGAGGGGTGGTCTCTGGATGGCCTTTCCTTCAGTGTCTGCTCCATTTTTGTCCTTGTGTTTCCTTTAGAGAGAAACAATTCTGGGTTAAAAATTTTGAGATGGGTGAATAGCCCTTTCCTTCAACTGGGGGCCCCGCCTTTCTCATAGAGATGGTCTCTACAGGTTCTATCTACCTGCTGTTAGTTATTTCAGCTAATGTCATTCCCACTGGTCCTGGGAGCTTCTCAGATCCCTGGAATCTGGGACTTTCTAGTGATTCCCCCTCGTTCCCGAGCCCCTACTGCTACACACTTGTATTTATTCTTCTGACTCTTTGGACTTCTGTCTCTTCCCATACCTGAACCTGTATCCCCCTTCTTCACTTCTCCTCCCCTCTCCTACCCAGAACTCCTTCTTCCTCTATCTCCCATGATTATTTGGTTTCTCTTACTAAATGGGATTAAAGCATCCAGACTTTGGCCTTTCTTCTTAAGCTTCATATGGTCTTTGAGTATTGTGGGTATTCTGAGCTTTGGGGCTAATATCCCACATATTATTGAGTACATACCATGTATGTCCTTTTGAGTTTGGGTTACCTAATTGAGAATATTTTCTTGTTCAATTCATTTTCCTGTAAAATTCTTGAAGTAGTTGTTTATAAGAGCTGAGTAGTATTCCATTGTATAAATGTAACATGTTTTCTGTATGCATTCTTTGGTTGAGGAGTTTCCAGCATCTGGCTGTTGGAAACAAAGCTACTATGAACAGAGGAACATGTGTCCTTGTTATATATTGGAGCATTTTTGGGGTATATGCCCAGTAGTGGTATAGATCTTCAGGTAGAACTATTTCCATTTTTTGGAGGAATCTCCAGATTAATTTCCAAAGTGGTTGTATCAGCTTGCAGTCTCACCAGCAATAGAGGAGTGTTTCTCTTTCTCTACATCCTCACCAGCATCTACTGTCACCTGCGTTTATCTTAACCATTCTGATTGATGTAAGGTGGAATCTCAGGGTTGTTTTGATTTGAGTTTCATTGAAAAATACAGATACTGAACTTGTCTTTCAGTGCTTCTTGGCTGTTCAAGATTCCTCGGTTGAAAAACATCTCTGTTTAGCTCTGTACCCCATTTTTAAATTTGGTTATTTGGCTTTTTTGGAGGTTAGCTTCTTGAGTTCTTTAAATATTTTGGATATTAGCCCTCTATCGAATATGGGGTTGGTGAAAATATTTCCCAATCTGTTGGTACCGATTTGTCCTACTTACTATGTCCTTTTCTGTATAGCAGCTTTTCAGTTTCATGAGGTCCCATTTATTAATTGTTGGTCTGAGAGTCTTGGCCATTGGAGTTCTTTTTAGGAAATTTCCCCCTGAGCCAATGATTTCAGGCTCTTTTCTACTTTGTCTTCTATTCAATTTAGTGTATCTAGTTTTATGTTGAGGTCCTTGAGCCACTTGGACTTGAGCTTTGT